>NC_141759.1:12675276-12825609 GCF_982258835.1 Parasteatoda tepidariorum
ATATATATATATATATATATATATATATATATATATATATATATATATATATATATATATATATATATATATATATATATATATATATATATATTTTAGATGAATCGCTGCTGTTTGGAAAAAAAAAATTTTCTTTAACTAAACAGATAGGTAGATTGTGTAAATGCAATGCGTAACGATTCTGACCAATTATTTTTGATTTAAAAACGCTCTTTAATCGGATATTTTTCATTTTATTTTATTTTTTTATTCATTCATTTATTTATTTTTCTCCGTTTGATTCGTTTTATATTTCCTAAATCAAACTCGCTTCGGAGAATTCCCAGACACCCAATACGTCAGCGTAATCTAGTCTATTTAAAAAAAAAAACAACGCGAAAGTATTCCTGAAGATGATAACTTACAAATCTGACGATAACTTACAAATCTTAGATGATAACTTACAAATCTATTGCCAAGTACAACATAAGCATAAAGTTTTATTATTTTTTACATTTTTTTAAATAAAAAATCCTTCAAAATTTTCGTACTGCTTGTGACTTCTGTCTTAAACCAAACAAGTGGCACAACTGCACACATTCGATAGCAGTAAGCAACTATCCCTTTCAAACGTTATGACAGTCACTTAATTCATGAAAATCCATACAAAATTTATTCAAGGTGGTATCTTTCTTTTATTTTGTTCGCTATATTTTGAAGCTTCGTGAAATGGTGCATATATCTTTCGAGTGGGTGTGAGACGAAGATTTGAAGAAAAAAAAAGTAGTGCGTGGAGTCCCTCCGCGCGGAAGAAGTTAAACTTCGCAACCTGCGACGTTAATTGTAGAAGAATCAGCAGTCGTAGAAGGATCACTAGTTTTATTCAACGACTCTTTTTTCTGCTCCGCTCGCTTCCGTGCTCTGTAATCACGGTAATATTGTGCATTTTTCCCTCCTGGACCTCTTGAACCAGTGGAAGTGCTAGTGGTTACCTCATCGTCTCGCCATGGAAAATGTATTTGTATTAATAATGTATGTGAATGCGTCATAATGTAATTTCAGAAGAGAAAAACCTAACAATCAATTGATATTCACGTACGTACCTTGAAGTACCTCACTTACGTTCCACGAAGAGACGTACCTTGACATAATCTTAAATCCGTCGCATTGTCCGTGGGATTGTTTTCACTCATTTTTTACAATTGTTATCCACTGAATTTGAAAATAAAAAATACTACCCTATTAAATTATATGTGTATCAAAACAAACTAAAAAAACATTTATAGAAAAACAACACTTTTATGACTTTTATTATTTTTATGCTAGTGAGAACCAAAACAATATGGAAATGAATGAGAAAAAACTGGATCCTACCACGTGATTTCCCGGCCTATAAAAATACAGCGTTAAACGTTTAACGCAATCTTGTTGGAAGTCGCATAAGAAGTATAACTTCAAAAAATTTCTCCATCACACGATGCACTTTAGATTAATAAATTATTTGACCCTTGGAAAGAATTTTTCATCTGCTAAAGCACGCGATCGCTTTTGGGCTGCAGAAATGGCAGAATGGGCTGCAATCATACCGTCGTACAATGATGAGTAGCTCCTATAATCAATTCAAACCTTTGTTAAGTTCAGTGATGAAACTTTCCTTAGATCTATGACGAAAAGTTGTTTACTATATATGAGGAAGCAAAACAATCTTCGTTTCAAATTTCAAAACTAATTAAATTTAGGAATAAATTTTTAAAAAGGTTGTCCATTCAATCAATGTATCCTAAGAACATATTGCTTTTGCCAAATAACAAAACAATTTGTGTCGAACTCTATTTAAGGAGCAACAATTTCCTTACGGAAGTCACTGCCATTCAAGATTTAACCATCATTAAATGAAATTCCCTTACCTAGTGTTCCGCCCTCCTGCAAAGTGCAAATAAGGTAACCCAGAAACGGTCTCACTTTCATGACTCATCGTACCATCCGCACATAAAATTTGCGCAAACAGCTTAAATTTATATTCTTGAATTATCACTAACTAGGAGGCTTCGCCCCCTGCTCGCTATTATACGCCGACGAGTCATGTTCTAAGCGTTGGATTTTAAGGTTGACTAAGAATAAATTCTCAATATATACTCATTACATCTACCAGCTGAAGTTTCATTGGCGGATGCATTGATTAAATGAAGTAACCTGTTCAATTAAAATTGTAAATTGGTTATTAAAATTTATATTAAATATAATTAATAATTTAACGTGGTAGATAAAGACATTTCATTTCCCTTTTCTAAGGCGCTAATGTAAGCATATTGCGACACTAGCCTATTCATCTGAGATTAAATTCCCAAATTCAACGGTCGAATGACTAATATACAGAACAGTAAAAAAGTGTGATATATACAAAAAAGAAAAAAAAAAGATTTGAATTATAATTGATCAGATACAAATGCGATTACAAGAAGTCTGAATTACAGAAAAAATAAAGCTATTTGGATAGTCGAAAAAATAAATGTATACAAAATTTACAACCGAGTGATTAAAAACAAAATCGAAAAACAAGTACTATATACATATTTACAGCTGAGAGAAAAATAGATTATGTAGATCTTAATCTGAGAAGAGAGTAATAGTTGGGATAGATTACATTACCTCTTTGCCTCTCCTCCCCCCATACTGGGCTTTGCAGGTGCACAGAGGAGTAATTTCATCTAGAAGAGTAAAAAAAATATATATATATATATACGTTCTTTTCTATAATCTGAAGTAAAATTCAACAAAAAGCCTACAACTTGCACAGTTCTCCTAATTTCTGCAATAGATTTTTCTGAAATATATAGAGTTGTAAGATGAGTTATTATACTTAATTTCATTTTGGATTTAATAAAATTATGATTTGCAATGATTTTGAACACATGAAAATGAAGTTCTTGTAAACACAAACATTGCTACAAATACTGGCGAAATTGTGGTAGGTAATTGTTAAGAATCATGTTATCAGTTATAATTTTTTATTTGTCTTACTTTCCCAATTCTGCTCATTCTTACAACAGATTTTTTCTGAAGTATAAGTAAGATAAGTTATAATACTTAATTTCATTTTGGGCTTAATAATTATGATTTCCAATGATTTTGAACACCATTACAACAATTTAAAAAATATATAGGACCTGATAATCATGCAATTAAGATTAGTTAGACATACTGACTTCAAAGAACTTTATTTGAAAATATTTAAGGAGGTAAAATAATTTACTGTTTAGATTGCAACTTCGAAAAATGTGAATTATTAAAAAACTCTTTTTTCTACATGAATCTTTTATCAAAAATTGCGAAAATTCTGAAGAATGAAAATTTTAAATTAAGACATTTTAATAAAAATTCTGTTTTCCAGATTCTTTCTGCATTAATGTTAAAAAAAGAAAAAAGAAAGAACAGCTGCTAGAAAATACCCCCTTTGCACATCCTTACTTAAAGGGAATCATTAAGTGCTTTTGTATACCGATAAACTTGCGCTCGTCTTTATTCTTTCATTCGAGTTTCAACTATTGATACAGTTGAGTGTTACATAAATGGTATTGTCTTGTTACAGCGCACGTTATGGGTATCATAAGTAATGAGCATGTAAAAAAAAATGAGGATAGTTATTCCTAAACGCTTTAAGTTACAGAGTAGTTCCGATAGTCACAATAGTAGTACTTCCTGAGTGAACAATACTTCCGATTTTTTCTGGCAAGGCAAAGAAAATTTGTAGAAGTATGTTACATGTAACAGAATCGCTTTAACTTATACTTTATTATTCGCATAACTAATTAACAGTAGTTTTGAACAGACTTGCAATTTTTTCCTTTTAACTTAAGTAGTGGTAGTATATAAAATGAGGCAAAGAATAATAAGCCTCCCAGCTATCTAATAAATCTATGATAGATATTAGTTCTACCGGATAATTCTGTTCTCGAAAGAATACACCTTCAGTACAGTAATGCAAAACAGTAGTACAAACAGTAATTTACAGTAATGCAAAAGGTTGTTTCACAAATAAAAGTGTTGGGTTCTTTTCCCTTTAAATCAATGGTATTGTTATAGATTAAAGTGACACAGCATACATGGTGCAAGAGAGCATGTCCAAACTTGTGATGCAAGTATCAGTCAGAAATAAGATATACATGAGAGGTCTACATTTAAGGATAAATGCCAAACTATTACTTTTCTAAAAGCATATTTTGCATCCTCGTATAATGGACACGTTAATGTATAATGGGACACATTCCGGTAGATCTCGTAGCTCTGATACCACTTTTTATTCTCATTCTGATTATAGATACTCTGAAAATGTTTCTCATTCAGGGGAGCCAACTACAGCCTTTTTTGGCAAAATATTTTATAGACTGACAGACCATTTAAAATGAAATCTTTCCGGATATCAGTTAATTTTGATAACATTTTTATCGCCTTTACGCCAGAAACTTTACTGGATATAAATTGTAGCAGAGTACCTTTGTCTGCTGGCATGATATAAATTGAGACTAAATGGGTTTGGCAAGAAAAAAGATTTAAGTGTTGGCTGTGAAGTCTCTGTTAAGTTACAGTAAAATCTGAGTATTCACACCTTATCCTTAATTTCGAAAGTTATGCCTAATTCGCTTGTTGCTTTTATGTTACAGATGTGATGATTTTTTGCAAAGTCTGATGGATGCCGTTGAAGAACAAAAATCAGAGAAAAGGAAAAGAATCTTGCTGTTGGAAGAAAAAGACGAAACAGATCAATATGGATGCGTAACAAACAGAGAGGTGCTTGAACAGTTGAAATACAACTGTAGGTTCTAAATTTTAAACATCTTTTTTAACTTATGTAAATTTGCACTAATTTTACAATGTTTTTTTTTGAAATTTAAAATAATTTCGTTCTTTTTTCAAAAAGTACGAAATGCCACCTTGTATTTTTTTTTCAAACTTATTTATTATAATAGTTTTTAACGTATCTAAATTTGTGCTAATTTTACCATGTTTTGTTTTTAAATTTAAATATAATTTCATTGGTGTTTTTTTATAAAAGTATTAAATGCCACATTGCTTTTGAATTATAGTTCAAACTTATATATTATCATAGTTTTAAACTTATCTAAATTTGTGCTTATTTTCCCATGTTTTTTTAAATTTAAATTTAAAGATAATTTCGCTGTTTTGTATAAAAGTATGAAATGCCAACTTGATTTTGAATTATAGTTTAAAAAGCAAAGTGGCATTTCATACTCTCATATTCAAACTCTTTTCATTCAATTATTCATACTCTTGTGGAAGAAACGAGAATTAATGTTTCTTCTGCAACTTATGCGGTATTTTGAGGCAATTATTAGGTCCACAATAAGGTTATATTCACGAAAACAAGAGCCTCATTTTACAGAATGTTTTAGAGTATTTAACTCAATGGTAATGTTGTAGCTTAAAGAGACAGAGCATATATAGCGGAAAAAAGCATATGCGTATAAAAAAAACTCTCCAACAAAGCTAAGCAGTACATCTGATACATACATATTGAAGGGTATGAATTCTCTTTCAGTTATTTATATCCGCACATTTTGCATCCTTGTAAAATTGGGGGTATTCCATCACGGCCAGAATTTTCCGTTGAACCAGATACTTTTCAATTTAACAGGACCATAATAATTACATTGGGTAACAAATTTATTGTTGCATTTATATACAAGTATCTAACCTAATTCGGGGTTCCATTTCACTAGGAATTGTACTTCCCGCGATTGCCTGTTTGTCATTAGGCATTACATTGAATGCTTGGTAGTAGTACATAAAATATCATTTGTAACTAATATCATAATAATCATTTTGAACTTTGTCGGTGAATTTCAGGCATTCTATTTTAAGCTATAAAAATCCAGATTTCATACACTGGTAAAAAAAAAGCATGCCTGCGAAAATATCAAGTCATGAAGGTTGAGGGTCAGCAATGTCTCCTTTGTTGTGAACTCTCATTGTGAAAAGCCGCCGGTGAGAATTGAATCTCATTTCTTCGAAATGTCCGCAAACCACTGATCCCTCACGGTTTCATATATATTTGCATTATATATGATACTCAAAAGATTTAAGGTATTTAAACTGTGGCTTATCTGTGATATTCTACACACATAAATCTAATTAATACTTTATTTGTACTAAAATCGCGATCTCACTAAAAAGTGTCGTCGTACCTAAACAATTAACCTAAGTAAAGAAACCTAAACAATTATACGAATTCGGAACAACTAGCATTTAGATTATATACCGAGTCAAGTTCTATACCTTATGTCATGTGCATTATTGCTTTTGAAATATATCCACCAATGTAACAGCAACAAAACAATTTATTTTTCTTTTAAAAAAATTAACAAAACAATTATGATCATATTATAAGGGCCCTTAGTTACCAAAATACAGAATTATTCTCTTATCGAGGAAAGACCAGCCTACGCGCCGGCTCCTCTGCTCTTCATTCTTTAATTGGGTTGGTGATTAACTCACCCTCTAGCGGGGAGACAATCACTACACCTTAAGTACTGCAGCTGATTAAGAATAATTTCTAATAATGTACTCATTACATCTACCAGCTACAGTTATCGCTGGTGGATGTATTATATAAATCAAAATTACACATTTAAACTATTGTTATAGCTTGGAATATGAAAATGTATATTAATAATAATTTATATTTTGTTGCGGTAGATAAACAAATTTCGTTTTCCTTTTCTATAATCTAAAGTAAATTTTAAAAAAAAACATATAAATAAAAGAATGGTAGCCATTTCGTTATCAATATATTTCTAAGTATATATCAATAAACTTTATCAGCTAACCATTATCAAAAAATGTGTGAGAGAATAATAATATTAATGGAAACAAAACTTTCCAAACATACTAAGCACTTATAGCTAAAACAATAAAATTGTATGTGTTTCACAATTTTTTTTTCTGTAATAATTCAGAAAACACGCAAAAACATAAAAATTTCAATACTTTTATGAGTAAAAACTTCAATGATCTGAAATAGTGACCCACAATTCAATTTCTTAGATAGTTATAAATTATTTAAGAATTGTGCCGTTTCTCTTATTCACAAGACTTAAATATGAGTGGGCTGTTAATCTACATTTTAGGGAAAATTGGGAAATGATGCTTTTCGAGAAATGAAGATTATGGACGCCGTTGTGTCAGAAACTTTGAGAATGTATCCTCCTGCTTTAACGTAAGTAGTTTCATTAACCTTTTCCGTACGGGTGACTCGTACATGTATTCTAACGGAATCAGAATCAGGATAGTAAAAAATAGAAAGCGGTAACTTAAGCATGGACATAGCTAATTTGACATACTTATTTTTGCTTTGAGTGTTAAAAGTGCAACTTTACAACAAAGTAGTGGTGAATTAATAATGCAAACTATTATTACCCAGCCCACAAATAAAAGGGTTATGAAAATAGCTTGGCTACCAGTTTTATCTTTTTTAACCCTGATTATCGAAAACCTGAGAATGCATATAGGAATCGTCCGTCTCAAAGAGGTTAAATAATATTATATCACACCTGTCAACTACTATGCTTTTTGCGAAATATTTTACAGAGTACACATTTAAAAACTAAAACTTTCAGAGTTTTTCTTTATTTACCAACATTTTAAAAGCCTCACAACAGAAGAGAAGCCATGAGGTGTCGTTGCATATGAACTTTTAAATCATTCATTTGTAATTGTGTGTAAGATAAATTAAAATGATTAAAAAATGATATATTAAAACTTAAACTTAGGTAGCACTAGAATAAATTTTTATAAGAAGTATAGAAAGTTGGCAGCCATGCATCACTGTGTTACAACAACAACTTTACCGGACGTAGCTCAGCAATTTTGCATCACGCACAGATCTTTTACGATTTGTTACACAAAGCCTTAAAAATTGGCCTTAAAACCTTATTACATTAAAGTTTTTGTATACTCTTCAATATATTAATCCTTAAAATATATTACCTTAATATATTTCACTTAAATATATTTCTAACGGTTTATATAAAACTGCATTAAGTATATACAGTCCCTGGCCAAATTGTTAGACTCACTATAAGTAAATAATGTATATTCATTATTATCAAATGAAACTATACAACATTATTGTTTATACTTGACTGAAACTGGTTTGCACTTGTTTACGCTCGTGCATCAAATGGTTAATATTGTAATGCAATACGTTAAAGATAAATGCAAATAGGAAGTATATACAAATTCTCCTGAATTTTAATGGTAACCAAGCAGAACAGAGGTTAATTGAATATTCTAATTCTTCAAGCTGTTTTCGAATACTAACACTTAAATTAGTTTTAAACAATGCACTGGCCAAATATTTTCTCCTTTTTAGCTGTTGCCTGCGACCATTCCCTCGAGAAAGTACTTGGATTTCAGTTTTAACAATTTTCAAGCCATGCCTGCAATATTATCAATATTGCGGTAAATGATAGTATTAATAGATGCACGCCATTGATCGTTAAATGCGAGCTCCGTCACTAACAATATGCGTCACCCTATCACCGTTTATGTTCAAAATTTCTTCAGCCATTTCAGGAAAGATCAAAAATAAATCTACATACTTGCTCCGTAACGAAGTTTATTGAGTATTGAGTATAGTAAAGTGCGGCGAGCTCTCTGCTTATCGCTTATAGCTCTGCGTTTAGAAGTTTATATTTCTATAAATACTCAACATTATTTAAATTATTACTTAAGACAACCTAACATAATAAATGATAACAGTAGCGTTGCCCATAGATAGAGAAATACGTGAGTTTATGGTGCCACCTGAAATATATATATATATATATATATATATATATATATTATACAACTTAAGATAGAAATACAATACTTATGAAAATCGAAGATTTCAAGTTGTGACAACGCCACGCTGCTAATGTTACAACTAAACGAATATTGGGAGAAAAATGTTTTAAGATGAAATTAAAAAAAATATTACCCTTCATGAGCGAACTAAAAGGATCAACAAAGAAGGAAAAAAACCACAAACATAAAATAACGTATTAAATATCCCCTTGTGAAAGCACTAGGAAGAAAATTGCAATCAAGTCACCTAAAACGAGGAAATCTTTAAAAGAAATTAAAACGTGCCTGCACATCCACTTAAATTTACTTTGAAATGTTCACTTTATTCAATCCCTGCTATTTCAAACATGCAAGGATAGATCTTTAATTTTGATAATATATCTTTAAATTAGTGATTGAGTTCATTACTTACTTTATTTACAAAAATTGGGCACCTGGGCCACTTAGCGGCCCCTATCCCATACATCTAGAAATTTACAGAAAATTTATAGTAATAACATTTTGAATTTAGCAGTCGATGTGGTAGCTAATAGAAAAACAAGCACTTTGCTTGAGTAAATATAACATTTGAATATCTGATTCATCGAATCTAAGTTGATATATATAAATATAAACATAATTTGACATATATATACATAAGTTGACATAAATAAATAATAGCATAAATTGATACATATTTCACTAATTAAATTTCTATATTTTAACTAGCACATATTTAATTGTTACATACATTGAAGTTCATTCGAATACATTGTGGTAACCATAAAAAAAATTAAGCCGTTTGCTTGTGAAATAATAAAACAATGAAATTTAATATGACAAATTGACTTAACACTAGAAATATTGATTGTAGACTTAAATTAAAAATAAAGATAAAACATGATTTGATATGTACAGTAATTGATTTTTGAAAAATGAAAGGCATAATTGATGAATATAGATAAATCATACCTTGATACATGATGAAATAACATATTTGGAGAAAATGCAGTGAATATATTTTATCAGAGAAGTATTGCTCATTAAATACAATAGAATTTTCAAAAGAATTTAACATGCAAAGTTGATATATATGTATGCATAAATTGGTTATATTATCAGAAAATAATTCTTAATGCAATTTAATTTAACTTAAGTAAAAGTCTGATGTGAAAATTTCAGTGAATTTAACTTGAGAGTCTTGAAAATAAAAGTAGAACTCACTGGGATTGAGATGTTTCCCCGATGATCCCCCGCAGAAGACGGAGCACTTCTTCATTTTTGAGCAATTCCTGTAATTCTTTGATTAATGACACTAATCGATGAGCAAGTTTAGGCGTCGAATATGATGTTGTTCGAGGGCTCCTTCTGCTGGGACGGGTCTCGCACCCAGTATAGTTGGCTGTGTGGCTTTTGTAACAATTACAGCATTTTGGAGGTGTAGTTCTGTCTTTGTTGCATTCATGTGACCTGTGGTTTTCAGCACATTTTACACACCTTGCAGGTGCATTGCAGTGGCTTTGTGTATGTCCATAATTTTGGCAGTTGTAACATTGTATAGGTCCTCGACCTCCTCGAAATCGTTCGATTTTGATCGAGATCTGCTGTATGTTGTTGACTTCGAATATTCTTTGGTGATTCGCCGTTGATGTTAGGATTATGAGAAAAAGTGGAAGGAGCCGACAGGCCTCTCCCATTCTTTTCTTAAACTGCACAATTTTAAAGGTTTCAATACTGTTTTTCTGTAATTCTGTATTGATGGCATCTGTATCAAAGTCCACAGGCAGGCCCCGGACCAAAACCTTAATATATCTGGCTTGCAGTGTTATTTCAGGTTTGCTGGGCGGATCCCGTACTTTGTCGGTATCCTCCTTAGGTTTTGTTGTCGGCAAGATAGTGACGTCATCTGTTGAATTATGTTGGCTAGAAGAAGGACAGCTGTTTGCAGATATGAGTGTAGAATTATCTTCAATTGTTTTGATTGCATTTTGCTTTTTCTTCTTCTTTTTTCTTTTCTTTGCAGGTGGTTCTGTGCTATTGTTAATATTGATGTCCGTGTCTGTTTCTGTATTCGGTGTTGTATTCAGGTTTTCATCTTTATTTTCCATGGTTATGTCTTCAGTGCTTGGATTAATTTCAGTCATTATTGATTCGAGTTGAATGGAGTTTTTATTCATCTCCTTGTTTTCTTCCGCTTGAAAGTTTTTCATCTTCCACCTTACGTGATAAGCTGCATTTGTCAGTTTTAGGAAGTAGGAGTATTCATAGTCTCCAGAGTAACTTGATCTTATTTGAATGAGCAGTTTGCTAAGTAATTTATCTAAACCAATCAGCTCCTCTGTATCAAACTGAGTGTAAAACTCTACAATATCGTCAATATGTTCATGTTCAACTGGTGGAATATATCTTTTTGAAATCCCACAGGTAGCAATGATTTCTTTTAATGACGTGGATTCTTTGCAATGCGACGGTGAATTACGAATGGAGAGTGAGACCTTTCCACCACGAGCTGTTTTATGATACGGCATGACTTGAAAAAACAAAATGGCGGGCTCAAAATCCAGACATCAAAATGGCCAGTTGTCAGTATTGTCTCTCCCGACTCAGGAACCTGACGAGATCAAAATCTGTATCACTCACCTCGTAACGTTCAGGATAATCAGCATCAATTCAGCATAACCGGCATCGCAAGGGAGAAGAGAACGTCAGTAGAGCATGATCAGCATCAGTTATCGGCAGCGTTTTCGCATGTGTAATCGTAATCATTGAGTTCATGATGAATAATGTTACATTTTATCTAATAATATTTAATTCTAAATCTGGTAACACTGTTATTTTTGAAAATAAATATAGAATGTGTGAATTGGTGAATGTGTGAATTGGGAAAAATTTAGTGCTGTTGAGTTCTATTTTATAAATCTATTTTAAAGCATTCCATTTAGACTTAATTTCTTTTTTCTTTCTTTCCTTACTTAGGCCCGGTAGGCGTATTGACAAAACATACCGTAGATAATAAACGCGGCGATTGCAGGTTGAATTGGCGATGGATTACGCGTAAATGTGGTGGGAGAACGAAATTACATTAACCTAAACAGTGTAATTTGATATTCTTTTTCTCCTCCTCGACTAGCCATAATGAATAAAAATAACTCATTAATTCTTTTTAGAAGAGAATTAAAAAAGAAAATAACCTTTTTATTGTCAGGATCACTTTACAAATACCCTGTATTCATATTTTATTAAACGCTATAATTTATATTTTATAAAACATCTAGTTTTTTGATATAATAGATTCAATTTCTAAAAATTTTTTACAAGAATTGTGTTTGCGAAGAAATAAAAATAATTTAGTACTACTGAACCAATCACAAAAAATAACATAACATTTTAATACTACGTTTTATTGAAACGCTATTTTGAAGAATTAATTCTATTTAACTTTTATTGCAAGAAAACATAACCTGTTTTATTTTAGTGATATTTTCTATTAAATCAATATTCTCTATAAAAGAATAATGTAAGCTTTTTTATAAAGATTCTTTTTTTAGAAATTAATAAAGACATATTATTTACTAGAAAAAAAATAGAGTATTCAAAAATGTTATCACGCTTTAAAGTAATAGTTTTTTGTAAACGAAATAATCAATATTTTTAAAATAAAGTTTGAAAGCGTTTGTTTCATTACTAGAAGCATTCCTTATAAAAAAATATATTAAATTACTTTTTTTGCATAATTTTATTAAATAACTTTTTTTTGCAATGAGATGAGAACTTAAACTTTGTGAAAAATTGATTCAATCCCTTAATATATATAAAAGTCGGTAAATACTTCATTATGGAGGTCATAGATAACTTGATACCTTTTCAATATAAGAATAATAAATGCAATTAATAGAAAATGCACAATTTTAAAACAATATTTTATTTACATATATTGCGTACAGGTTATTCTGCAACTATCATACGTAACATAAATTTATAGATTCCTAAGTACTGTTATATGAGTTTGGTAATTAAAAATATAATTAAAAAATAATATAATTAAAAAATAACATCATTAAAAAATAACATAATTAAAAAATAACATAATTAAAAAATAACATAATTAAAAAAAAGACATAATTAAAAAAAATTTCAACCTTTCATTAAAAACTTCCTGTAGTCAAATATTAATAATAATTATAATTTTTAACAACTTTTTCGGGCACAAATTTTTAATTCTCGAACTTAATACTACCCTTCATATAAAAATATCAGAAAATTTATAAAAGAAAAACTATATTTTAAAATTGAGACATTGGCGACAACACAGGTTAGATATATGTGCTGAGTTTAAATAAATTATATGTTATAAAACTTACATTTAAGATTTAGATCAATTTATTATCAGGTCATAAGAGTGTTTTTTAATAAATAAATGTAGTGATTGTTTGATTTACAATTGTAAGGTCCTGGGTGTTTAATGTTAAGTTATACATTTCTTTAGAAATAATATTTGAAATATGCAAAGCAGGGCGGCATTCATTTCAACTTAAAAATCCTCAACCTAACTTTCAATAACTATAGCTAAATAAAGAACAAAAGTTTGATAAAAACTTTTAAAGAAATACTTTTAGATAAATTCTTTCTAAATAATATTTAAATAAAACACAATCACTTCGCCTGAGTGATTTTGTAAGGAATTCTAAACTTTATAATTTTGCAAGTTAGGTGAAAAGCAAATATCTACAATGGTGATAGGGAATTAAGGAAATTCTAAATCTAAAGTTTGAGTCCTAGAACGTAAACATCTGATCACTAGATCAAAAGTTAGTTTTAGATTTTTCGTTTATGCTCACTGTACACTAAAACGTGATTTTTTTTTCTTTTGAAATTTTGATTTTAATGCCCTTACTTCAACCTCCTTCGAGTTATGCTTACTTTATAAATTCAATCTCTACTTTATTTTTCTTTTCACTTTTAAATTGTAAAAGACTTTTTCTCCATTTGTAAATTATGAAAAAATTTATTAATCTGATTGCGTAAACAGTTAATTTATTAAAATTGAAGATTCTCAATTAATTCCTTTTAATAGTCATTTATATTATTAATAATAATTATTTGCACAAAATTATAATAAAGGAAAGTTTGATTAGAAATTTAAAAGTTCTTGCTGAAATAATTAGAGAATTTCTATTGACAAATTCAAGTAATTTTTTTTTCCGGAGCAAAATGCATTTTCATTTAAAATGGAACAGTACTGACTTAATATTTATACGATAAAACACTCTCTAATCGCTAACACCGATAACAGGAAAAAAATTTCGTTTTTTTTTCTTTCTTTTCCACAAAAAGTTTAGAACTTAAAATGCTGTTCTTCCATTATAAAGCAATAGTATGATATTCTCGTATCATGTAAGACTTTATAACGAAGTTACTTATCTTCCGTTTTACAATTATAAAATGAAGTGATTATTGAATTCTACTTGCATTTTAAAATGTAATACTCAATCGTTCAATGAATTTTACGATTATTTTTATAAAACTGTGTATAATGAACATTTCAACTAAAATAATTAGTACAAATGAGCTGCTAAAAATTTCCTTAAACATTTATAAATATTATACATTCATAAATTTCAGCTTTTCGCATTATTGCTAAATAATCTATACGTCGAAAAATAGTTAAAGAATTCCATAATAACCGAAAATTAAGTAAAATTTTAAAAAAATTGTAAATGGTTATTGAGCAGAACCATTACGTTTAATTAATGAATATAGAATTGGTAACAAAGTCACTGCTGAACAATAATTTTTTTTTAATCTTCTAAGTAAACAAACTTTATTGTAATAATCATTTCATTATTAAGGATTAGAGGTTATTATGAAATTATTAATATTAATTAGTGGATGAGTAGGTAAAGAAGTTCACTACTCGAAATACATTTAATAAAAGTTATGAAAATTCAGAAGGGGCTATGGAGGTAATGCGTTATAATATATAATTTTTTTTATCTTAGTTTTATTACGACCTTCTAAAAAACGCTAATAAACACAGTTATGTTAACAAATACAAACGATTATGTCGGAGCTATAACAGAAAAATACGCTTTATATTTCATTTAATGCAGAAGAATATCTAATGAAGATCAGTTTATTTGAAACTCTGAAATGCCACACCCAAATATAACTTGGTGAATGATAGATTCGTGATACCAAAAACAAAACAAAAACATAAGCACACAGCTGTTTGGCGATTTGCGAGACGCTCCTTCAGCGCCGATAGAAATTTTCGCCAACCCTTTTATGATCTACGGTATGTTTTGTCAATACGCGCCCGGTAGAGTAGCTACTGCAGACTACAAATTGGGAGACACTGGGATAGTGGTGACAAAGGGGATGAATCCGACTTTACGCAATGCATTATGATGCTGAACATTTTCCACATCCTGAAATATTTAATAACGAAGGGTAAAACATGGCTAAAAATATATTCGTTTGAGTACGCTATGCATAAAGAATGCTATGTCTTGCTACGAAAACCATAATAATCGGAATTGTGGTTACCGTTCGTGGAACAGTAAATTTCGGCTGCGAATTTGAGTCTGGCAACGATGACGTCAGTTCATGTAGGTGCTCAAGTAGTGCTGATTACCTATGCTTTTTTCCAGTGCTCTTTTTCCTTGCTTTTCATTTCGCTCTTTTGGAGCTTTTTCAGGTGCTTCTGGCGAAAATCATTAATTTCGGAAAACATTTCGCAAGTTTCATGTATCTGTGACGAAATTGTGTAGCTGTTACACCTCGCTTAAATAAATTCCATGGAAATTGGACACTGTTTTATTAAAATTGTGTTTTGTCAAAAGGGAGTAGATTTCACACTCCTACGTTTCATTCCATGGAAAAAGTAACAAACTTACGTGAATGAAAAAGGGTATTTTATAAATCCCTTAATTTAATCAGGCTATCGTTGTGGAATATTATCTTAACTTCGTCCACAAATCTAAAGCAAACATTTACAATGGAACGGGGATATTATGGAAGTTAAACTTCCTCCAACTAAATTGTATAATTGAAGTAAATATGTTCTCTAATTTCAAATAACCAAAAACTTTTAGTTTCTAAAGGATCAATTATAATTCGACAACCAAAATTTTAAAAAGCATATAATTTTTTCTAAAAATTAAATCAACCTATTGTTGTAACATCATAAGATTCATTTTAACATTTTGTAATAACGAATCCTTCATTTTTATTTTGTGTTGGTGTTTTTCTTGTCCTATTTGAACACGGCTATTATGTTAATTTGAAGGTAGGTTTAAATAAATAAAAAGAAAAATTTAACAGAAATGGGAAAAGTGCTCGTAGCTTTGTAAAACCAAGCCAACACTACGATTTGTAGGAACGAATTGAAAGATTTCAAAAAAAGCTTGCTCCAAATCTTACGGATAGAAGCTTACAGAATACAACGTAAATTTCCAAAGTCTGCCGAATGTCTTCAAAACCTGTAGCAAAAGAGCAGAACGGTTTTTCCATTTGAAATTAGCATAACAAACTACTTTATGAAAGGTAAACGCAATAGCTGATATCTTAATCTTATTTATCAGTGTAAGATTCTTATAATGTCACTTGCATCCTTCATCCTTCTAGAACATGATTATCGAATTCCATTTTACTTGTTTCCATATTCATGGTTTCATCTCCGCAAAAGCATCCTCAGTACGCTTATTTACCATTCGGCAGAGGACCAAGAAACTGTTTGGGGATGAGATTCGCATTGATGGAGATCAAATTATGCAGGCAAACATATTGCATCATTACAGAATCAAAACTCATTCAACAACAAAAGTACAAAATCTTTGATTTTACTAATTGATTTTTATAGATTGTAAAAGTAGTATTAAATTCAGTGACTTTTTTTTGCAGGTAACATGGGTGTACAGGAAATTCACACCTTTTCTCAGTGCAAAGTAAAAAACAAACCATTTGGTTTAGAAAAAAAAACAATAATTCACTACAGCAAAAAAAATTCTAAAAATGTATTGGAAGCTACGTGACGCAATGCTTCTTAAGTTATACAATGCAGTATTTTGTAAGGTAACGCATTTCAAAAGTTCCCCTTTTTGTAGAAGTTCTTTATTTAATAATTAATTTGGGGATTTTTTTGGAACTTATTTTGCTATGACTCCCAGGAAATAGATCACAAAATTTCCAAAAACGTCGCAGCTTACTTTAGATCTTTCATTTGGAAACTTTCAGCTGTGTTAACAGCTAAAATTTTGTATAGAGGAAAATTTTATGTTTGCCTAGTATTTGACGTGATAGCGGCACGCATAAGAAGCCAGGGTGTGGAAATTGTTTGTTTTAAAAACAACACTGCAAAGGTATATATCAAGGATTACTTTTATTGTAGAAATTCTTTATATGGAAATAAATATTTCATTTTTTTTGGAAATGTATTTCATATTCTTTTGAATGTTATACTAACAAATAGATCACAAATTAGAGTCGAGAAAAGAGCTGCTAACACCAGCACTTTCATTTGGAGATTTTTTTAGTGGTAGCGAAACACCCAATTTGGAAGTCTTAGACTATTATAATATTTGAAGTAACAGTATTATAAGATTTTGAAGTAGTCAGAAACATAAAAAAAATTGTCTTAAGAGTTTGCCAAGAGCGTTAAACATTTTGCATTTAAAAAAAAAAGTTGCGAGGGCACATTTAAAAATTACCTTTTCTTCTAGAAATTCTTGATGGATGATTTGCAACATATGTAACCCAAAATAAAAGATATTAGGCATTTTAACTAGGGGTTAATCCATGATATTCTACACACACAAATCAAAGTATTGCTTTATTTGTATCAAAGACGCGTTCTCAGAAAAAAGTGTACACCCACAATTTTAAAGAAACCTAAACAATTATAAAATTTCAGAGCAGGTAGCATATGTATTACATGCCGACTATTCAAGTTCTATACGTTGATTTCCATCGCTAACATTAACAGAAAAATTAAGCTATTTGATCATGATTAACATCATTCATCTGATTAACAGAAAAAAGAAATATATACAAATTTACAACGGCATGAGTAAAATCAAAACCGAAAAACTAGTATACAGAACAGAATGTTGTAGAATATTTAACTCAATGGTAATGTTGTAGCATAAAGAGACAGAGGCTATCTATCTGTCGAAAAAAAGCATGTGCTTACATATTTACACTTATAAAGAAACTGTCCAACAAACCTAAATGGTACATCTGATTCATAGTTATTGATGTGAACAAATTCTTTTTCACTTATTATGCTCGTTAAATTGGGCGCATTCCTTCGTTGCCAGAACTTTCCGTTGAAACTAATACTTTTCAATTTTACTGAACCATTATAATTTCATTGCAAACAGATTTATTGCTGCATTTACATACAAGTACTTGATCTTACCTAATTCGGGGTTCCATTTCACTAGGAATTGTACTTCCCGCGTTTGTCGGTTTGTCATTAGGCATTCCATTGAATGCTTGGTAGTAGTACATAAAATATCATTTTGAACAAATATCATAATAATCATTTTGAACTTTGTCGGTCAATTTTAGGCGTTCTATATAAAACTATAAAAATTCAGATTTCATATAGAGGTAAAAAGAAGCATTCCTACAAAAATATCAGGACATGGAGGTTGAGGATCCAAAATTTCACCTTTGTGGACAACTGTCATTGTGAAAAGCCGCTGCTGACAATTGAACCGCATATCTTTACAATGTCAGCAAACCACTGATCCCTCACGGCTTCATATATATTTGAAATATATATGTTACTCAAAATAAAAGATTTAAGCCATTCAAACTGTGGTTTATCTATGATAATATACACGCTAAAATCAAATTAATGCTTTTTTTGTACTAAAAACGCGATCTCACTAATGAGAGTGTCCTCATGCAATTGTAAAGAAACCTAAACAAATATACGATTACAGAGCAGCTAGCATTGGGATTATATGCCGATTCTTGTTTCAAGCTTTGAATTTTGCCGCTGACTAAAAATAAACTCTCATTATGTACTCATTACGTCTACCAGCTGAAAGTTTCACTGGCGGACGTAATATTAAATTTTAGAAGAGGTCGTAATGGAAATTTTTATAGTTAGTGTTAGGAAGATAAAAAATATATTAATTATAATTAATATTTTTCTGTGGTAGATAAACAAATTTCGTTATCAATATATTTGTAAGTACACATCAATCTACTTTAACAGCTAACAATTATCAATACATTTGTGAGAGAATAATAAGATTAGAGAATGCAAAAATTTTCCAGAGCATACTAGGCACTTATAGGTTAAATGATAAAATTTTATGTCTTTTGCAATTATTTTGCTAAAGAAAAAAAAATTTACACATCGAATTAAATAAAGGCAGTAATAAATCAGAGACAGCGCAAAAGCATCAAAAAATGTTCATTATCCTTAATATTAAAAACTATTGATAACTCCTTAGCATGAATTTCTATCTTGTGTAAGTGTTTTATTTTTTTATTTTATGACCGCCGTTGAACAGTCGACCCAATTTTTGGGTTTACGACTACAAATGTTCAACGCCGTAGCCTTGTAATTTTGAACCAATCCAGAAGACAAGGAAACTTCTGTATCGGTACCCCCAGAGGTATTGATTTGTTATGGGAACATGGAGCAACTAAAATTAACTTAACTAAAATTAACTCAACTAAAATTAACTTAAATTTCGTTACCACTAGAAAATATTTTTTTACAAAGCGGGGGCAAATTGGCATCTCTGTATCAATGCTCGTTTTACATTAATGCTTTTTTAAGCTCGTGTGCCACTGTCAAGTACGCATTTAACCGGCACTCCGAACACCCATGTCTCCCCCAGTTCGATGTTTGTGGATTTCCACTTGTGAATGTAGACAATCTCATAGTCGCTTTGGTAAATGTCCGAAATGTATAGTAATTTTATTTTACTGCCCTTTATACATTAGCCTGATATACCCTAAACTGTTTTTTTTAAAGGTTCAGTGCCACTGCTTGGTATACATCTGCCCGGTATGCCTTATATATTTTTTAAGTTCAAGTGCTATTACCCAG
The DNA here is from genome assembly GCF_982258835.1 of Parasteatoda tepidariorum. NCBI lineage: Eukaryota > Metazoa > Arthropoda > Arachnida > Araneae > Theridiidae > Parasteatoda > Parasteatoda tepidariorum. Next base: position 12,695,174 of record NC_141759.1, read on the forward strand.
TAAGTATTTAACCCGTACTGCAAACAGTGATGTTTCTTCTAATCTATTTTCAGTAGATATTCAAATATCGAATAAATATAATAATATCAACGAATAAATTTATATCAAATCGGATATAAATATTTCGGACATTCACCAAAGCGACTATGTGATAATTGACATTCACCAGTGAAAGTCGATATTCTCTAGATTTCGGTTATTCACTATAACATACATATATAGTTGTGATTCCTTAGCTGTTTTCCAGTTTTTAAAAATTTTCTTTCATTTTTCTATTCTTCGGAGGTTAATTTATGTGTTCTATTTCAAATAACCTATGTTTTTCTCATTCATGAATGGTGAGTCTTGAGAATGGGCTGCAATTTTCAAGCTCTCGAAATATATCAGCTTTTAGTACCGCCTTCGAATATATGGATGCAAATGAAGTTTTATTTCATCAAGAAATGTGCTAATTTATAATTAAATTAACGGTGGGAGAAAGAAATAAAAAAATAGTTTTACATTCATATATTCAACAATCATTTCACCTCAACTTGAGTGAGATAATGCTCCTTAACCCTTTCGGGCCGACTGTCACAAATACGTGGCAGCATAAAACCGCATCAATCAGGTTAAAAATATAAAACTGGTAATCAAAGTATTTCTTTAGCAGTTTATTTGTGGTCGGAGTAATAATAGTTTGATTTATTTAATTCACCAATCTTTTGTTAAAAATAAAACTATTTAGTTATACTTTGAATTAACATTGATTATATATACGTTTAAACTAACAATAATTAAATTAAAAGCAAAGTGAGTCTGTCAAATTAGCAACGACTACATTTAAGTTACCGTTTTTTATTTAATTACAACTTGATCCTGATTTTGTACGAATGATTTTCTGAATCACCCGTCCTCAAAGGGTTAAGAGCAAAATGTGACACTCAAATAATGGTTCAACTACGCAAAATATCTTATCGTGCTATTTTTTTAAAAACAAATACTAAATGTTTTTTTCTAGGGCTTTTGGGAGATGAGCTTGTAGCACAGTGTGTCTTATTTTACATTGTTGGTCATGAAACTACGACATCAACACTAGCTTAAGTGACTTATGTCCTAGCTTTGAACCAACAATGGCAAGACAAACTAATTATTGAAATAGATAAAGCATATGAAAAGCATGTGGGTATAAAAAAGTATAAGTAAATAGCTGTAAACTAAACGAAAATAAAATCTATACCATATGATTGCCAGTCATACAATAAATTATAAAAATACGAAAATCGTAATTGCCAACTTCTACTCTCATTAAAGAAGTTTTAAACTTCCGAAGAAGTGTAAATGTGATTCTATCCGTAAACAAAATTATGATGGGATAACGACTTTAAACTAACGTTAGAATAATGCTGTGTAATTTTGTAGCAATTTATAAACAGGATTAACCCCTTGGGAACGGGTGATTCAGAAAAGCATTCGTACAAAATCAGAATCAGGATGTAAATAAATGAAAAACGGTAACTTAAATGTAATCGCTGCTAATTTGACAGACTTATTTTGCTTTTACTTTAATTATTGTTAGTTCAATCATATATATAATCAATGTTAATTCAAAGTATAACTAAATAGTTTTATTTTGAACAAAGATAAAGGTGAATTAAACAAATCAAACAATTATAACTCCGCCCACAAATAAGCTGCTAAAGAAATACTATGATTACCAATTTTATATTTTTACCCTGATTGATACGGTTTTATGCTGCACCACATCTTACGGATGGAAGCACACGGATTACGGAACGCAACGTAAATTTCCAAAGTTAGCCTAATGTCTTCAAAACCTGTAGTAAAAGAGGAAAACGGTTTTCAAAATTTTTATCCGTATAACAAACTACTTTATAAAAGGTAAACACCATAGTTGATATCTTTATCTTATTTATCAGTGTAAGCTTTTCATAATGTCACTTGCATCCTTCATCCTTTTAGAACATGATTATCGAATTCCATTTTATTTGTTTCAGGATTCATCTCCGCAAAAGCATCCTCTGTACGCTTATTTAACATTCGGCAAAGGACCTAGAAACTGTTTGGGGATGAGATTAAGCATACCTGCCAACTTTTAATCCCTTCCATTATTATTTTTCCCAGTGGTATTAAAATGGAATTAAAACTTCAATTTTAGGCAAACAAATACGTTGTATATGAGCAAACTTATGTTGACAACCATAATAGTAACGCATATTAATATATGTGCTTAATTTATGTAAGAATAGTGGTGATCAAAATCATTTAAAAATTAAGTTTATAAAAGAAAAAATAGTATATATTTACTACCACTTTAAATATGAAAACAAAATCTTACGGAAAATCCGGAAAAGTTGGCAGATATGGATTAAGGCCTTCTAAAAGGGGTTAATCCATCACATTCTACACACACAAATCAAAGTAATGCTTTATTTGGGTTAGAGACTCGTTCTCACAGGAAAATGTCCACCTACAATTTTGAATAAACCTAAACAATTTTTCGATTTCAAAGCAGGTAGTATTTGGATTATATTCCGACGAGTCCAGTTCTATGCGTTGAATTACACCGCTTACAAAGGATTAATTCTCATAACGTATTCATTCCATCTACCAGCTAAAGTTTTCACTGGCGGATGTATTATTTAATTTTAGAACTTTCTTTGCGGACACTTCATTTCGAAAGATTAAACATTATATAAATTATAATTATTATTTTGGTGTGGTAGATAGAGAAATTTCGCTTCCCTTTTTATAACCCTTGGGGATGAGGGATTCAGAAAAGCATAAAATCAGAATTAAATAAAAAACGGTAACTTAAATGTATTCGTTGCTAATTTGGCAGACTTACTTTACTTTTACTTTAATTATTGTTAGTTTAATCATATATATAATCAATATTAATTCAAAGTATAACTAAATAGTTTTATTTTGAACAAAGAAAACGGTGAATTAAATAAATCAAACAATTATAACTTCGCCCATAAATAAACTGCTAAAGAATTACTTTGATTACCAGTTTTATCTTTTTACCCTGGTTGATACAGTTTTATGCTGGCAAGTATTTGTGACAGTCGGAGCGAAAGGGTTAACACTGGCCTTGTAAATTAAAATAAATGATAACAGTAATTAATCAAATGTCAATAATTTTATTTCAGTGTAACCACTAGAAATAGTTTTCCAAAGAAAGTATATATGCAAGAAAATTCCAGCTTCTAAACCACTTAATGACGATTTGGTAGTTAATACCACTGCTAAAATTTTTCAAGGAATGTGGGAACCCTAAAAAAAGTACTTGAACTTGAACTAGAGTAGAATACAAAGTGCCTGTCCGCGAAGCGGACAATTGACTTTTTCATCTGAGGTAGTGCCCGTGGGCGCCTGTAATTATGTTGGTAAAAAGATAACCACAGGAGTGCTGTGGATGTCTTGGATGATGATCGGCATGATGGGGAGCCTAAAAAAAGTCTACCGTGAGAACTCAATATAAACTTTTAAAATCTCATTCTGTTGTGGTGGGGAAAATGATTTTATTTTATTCTTGCGTGATTTAATACATTTTTAATGGATTAAAAACTTTTTTTTGTAATATTGTTTACTTATTTAGAAAATTTAACACTTTTTTTATGCTTTTTGTGAAAACTGCGTACAGATTTACAAAATTCCTAACATTTCTGTTGAACATAGATGGTTATGAATTTAGTTAATAAACTCTATTATTTGCTTTTAATTGAAATTCAGAAAAACATCAAAATCTCAACACCTTTATGAGTAAAAACTTCAATGAGCTAAAATAGTGACCTATAATTCAATTTCTTCGACTTATTAAGAATTGTTAATCCCCATTTAGCCATTTGTTATTCATAAGAATGCATGAATGCGCTGTTATTTACATTTTAGAGAAAATTGGGAAATGATGCTATTCGAGAAATGAAGATTATGGACGCCGTTGTGTCAGAAACTTTGAGAATGTATCCTCCTGCTTTAATGTAAGTAGTTTCATTAGCCTTTTCGGTAGGGGTGAGTCATAAATGTATTCGTACGGAATCAGAATCACGATAGTAAAAAATAAAAGTGGTAGCTTAAGTTTTGGGCATAGCTAATCTAACAGACTTACTTTTGCTTTCACTTTAAATCGAACACATCCAAGCTCTGTGTGTTAAAAGTGTAACTATACAATTTTCAATCTGGACTAAGTAGTGGTGAATTAAAGAAAGCAAAGTATCATTTTCCTGCCCACAAATAAACTGCTGGTTTGGCTACCAGTTTTATCTTTTTTTTACCCTGATTATTGACACCCTGAGAATCCCGTCAGGAGGAGGTTAAATATTATACCAGACCTGCCAACTACTACGCGTTCTAACATTTGAAAACCAAAGCTTTTAGAGTTTTTGGTAATTTACTAATATTTTAAAAGACTCACCACGAAAATGCTGGACTTAGACTGAGGTTGTATACGGAGCACCTGACCACGGAGCGGACACTCCACTCCTTCATCGTGATGTTGTGCCCGTATGCGCCTGGAGTATTGTCGCTAGCAAGAGATATAAGAGACGTAGCAGAAGCATTGGTCGACGCACGTTTATACTCTGTGTATGGCTTAGTAAATGCGATATTGTAGATCAAGATAGATTGAGAACTGTAAAAGTGGGAGAAAATACTGGAACGTAGTGGCGTTGGAAATGAGCTTTTAAAACATTTATATGTAGTTGTGTAGAAGATAAGTTCAAACGAATCAAAAATAATATATTAAAACTTAAACTTAGGTACCACTAGAATAAGATTTTGCAAAAAGTTTACAAAGCTGGCAGCGCTTCATTACTGCGTTAAAAAAACGACTTCACCTGACGCAGCTGAGCAATTTTGCATCACACGCCGATCTTTTACGATCTTGTTACACAAATCCTCAAAAATTGGCCTTAATACCTTATCATATTAAGGTAAGGTTTAACATATTACTTTAATATATTAAACCTTAATATATTTAATTAATATATTTAACCTTAATATATAACCAATGATATATATTAAAGTTTATACATTAAACCTTAATATACTAGCAATCACCTTTGGCGACCAGCTTGGTCGACTTTCAAAACAATCTTGTACTATATACATGGGTGAAAGCGAGACGGAAAATAGGAAAAGCTAGTAGTAAACCCATTTCGTCGCTTTGAAACTAAACCGTTGTAATTCAAAAAAGTCGAAAAATGAGATTTTTGTGTCATTTTGTGTAAGAAAAGTCACCCTCTTAGAAAAACAACCTGTTATCTTTATAGTTCCATAAAGTTAATTTAGAGAGCAGATAAATCGTCATTGCATTGCCGCGATTAGCATTAGCGCGGAAAGTTTGAAATCGCTCTCCTGAAAAACTTGCTTTTTTGCGTTACCACGTCTTAGTTTCAAAGAGACGATTTCAGTTTTAACATGCTTTCGGGAGGAGTTAAAATATTCTCTTTTTCAATTATTCAGCTGCATCTTCCTTTCTATAAAGAAAGGAGCTGTTTTTTTTATATATGCTAAAATTGTAAAAAAATTACGGTAGTTACAAAAATTTAATGTTTCTTGAAAAAAAATGCTACAATGAAATGCCTTTCGTACCAGTTTTTGCTCTTTTCCGTCTCGCTATATATAGGCTTTCAGCCCTGACCATGTATGAAGTTTAGTGGGAATCAAGTCTAACGTAACAACTGAGGATAATTTGAATATTCTAATTCTTCAACCCTTTTTCCAATTCTAACAAGTAAATTAGTTTTAAACAACGCTTTAACCAAATATTTTCTCTTTTTTGCTGTTGCCAGAGTCTTTTCTCTTTAGTAAGCACTTTGATTTCAGTTTCAATAATTTTCAAGCCATGCCCGCAATATCATCAATTTTGCGGTAAAGTCTATTACGCAAAAAGCGAGCTCCGTAACCAACAGTATGCGGCAACATATCAACGTTTATGTTTAAAATTATTACAGCCATTCTAGAAAATATCAAAAAATAAATCTATATATTCGTTATTAAATTTATATTTCTATAAATATACAATATATATTTTTCTAATTAAAGTCGCACTAACTATTCAACATTATTTAAATTATTACTTAAGACCACCTAGCAAAATAAGTAATAACTGTAATTTTGCCCATAGATAGAAAAATACCTGAGTTATTGGTGACATCTGATATATACAGGATGATCCAGTCAAACCTGCATTTTTGAAAAGGGAGTGAGAGCCGTGAAAGTGGGTGAAGCGAGTTACCGAGGTTACCATTGTGTCCCCCACAACTAAGCATTTCAGTCGCCATGGAGAAGTGGTCTAAACAACTACGTTCGTTCGCTGTGAAAGCGTTTTACCAAAGTGGTAGTTCTGCAGCCGCTCAGAGTCGTTTCCAAACGAATTTTCAGATTAATCGAAATAGACCAGTGCCGTCTGTTAATTCAATCAAATTGTGGGTGAAAAACTTTGAAGCAATTGGTGAAACGAGAAGCAGAAGGGCTGGCAGTGCAAGATCAGTGCGAACTCCAGCGAATATTGACGGCGTGAAAGTTTCTGTGGAAGGAAGCCCTCGGAGAACGGCGCGTCGGCATCATCTTACTGGCGTTATATTTAAACAGTGAATGTTGTTTCTTAAATGCTTTTTAATGTAGATTAAGATAGTAACAATAAAATTTTGAAATATCCATCCGTTTATTTTTTACAGTAATTTCAAAAATGCAGCTTTGACTGGATATATACAGGGTAACAAAAAAATATAGGGATCACTTTTGTGGTTATTTACCACTAAAGTTTTAACACCTTTGCCACAGAATTATACAAACCCATTTTAAAAAGAAATGTATTGCGATTTCACTCAGCCATATCAGTCGCATCAAAAATTAAAAACTCGGACAGATGCAAAATAATGCAAAACCAAAAAGAAGTGGACGGCCAAGCAAATTGAAGAAATCAGATATGCGGAAGCTAGATAAGATGACTTCAAAACCGGATCCACCAACACAGGCAGCATGGCTTAAGCTCTTAACGTGAGTCAGCAAGTTGTAAGTTATCAACTAAAACAAAAGTTGAAGAAAAAATGCCAAAAAAACCCCTAAATGTCATCATTTAAGTGAGAGATCGGTGCAGATTAAGAGGCAACGTTCATGGCCCCTCTATTAGCTTCTCCGTAAGGACAGATGGCGAAAGTTCATTACAACTGATGAAGCTTAGATCTATCTATCTGATACCAATGCTAAATCTAAAGTTCAATATCTTAGCCGTGGGCAGAACTGGCGAGACATGATACCATCAACTACGGTGCCTCATCCCAAAGGCGTAATGGTTCGGATGGGCATATCCGCCCATGGTGTGACCAAACCTCGGTTTCTGAAACCTGGGGCCAAAATAAATTCTGAGTATTACATACAGAAGATATTAAAGCCCTTTTTTAAGGATGATTACTGCAGATTGTACCCTAATGGTGATGCTGTGTTCCATCAGGACTCTGCTCCATCGCATGCATCTAAGGTCACCCAGAAATTCCTAACAGATCAGCAAGTGCAATTCCTGAGACCAGAACAATGGATTCCAAACAGTCCTGACGCTGCACCATGCGACTATTTCCTATGGGGACATCTGGAAAACAAACTGAATAAGCGAAGAATTTCTACATTGAGAGACCTTCAAACATCTATTAGAGAAGAGGTGAAGAAAATCCCCCAGGAAATCGTTTGCGGGCTTTAAAGTCATGGCAGAAGCGTTGTAGACAAATCTATTATACCGGACCTCGACATATTGAGAAGCATCGCTGAATTTATGTAATAAATTTTGGAAATAAAAACATTCAAAAATGATTCCTATGTTTTTTAATTACCATATATATATATATATATATATATATGTATGTGTGTGTGTGTGTGTGTGTGTATAGATATGCACGCCGAAATAATTTTAAAAAAACGGTAAATACCTGCAAACTAAATTTTCTAATATTTCACTAATTCGTTAACTTTAGAAAAGGTTTAGCATGCTTAAATTATAAAATAATGGCAAATTATATGAACCTTCAAATTATTTAGAAATAGTGGTTAATTAAAGCATAATAATTAGAATTTATTAAGCAGAGAGTCACAATTAATAAACTACCACTCGGAAATATTTATTCACTGTCCGGAGCAACCATATATATACAACTTAAGATACCAATACTATACTTACGAAAATCGAAGAAAAAGTATAAAATTTCAAGTTGCGACAGGGCCACGATGTCACAGTTAAAAAAGTTTTTGAAGAAAAATATTCTAAGGTTAAATGAAATAAGTTATTGCCCTTCATGGGCGAACAAAAAGGATCTACTGCGAAGGAGAAAAACGATAAAAAATGAAATAACATACTAAATATCCCCTTGTGAAAGCACTAAAGGGAAATAGCTATCAAACTATCTAAAAGGAGGAAATCTTAAAAAGAAATTAAAGCGGGCCTGTACACCCACTTTAATTTACATTGAAATGTTCACGTTATTCAATCCCTACTATTTTAAACATGCAGGGATTGATCTTTAATTTTGATCATTTACGAATTGAATTAGTGATAGAGTTTATGATAAATAGTGTTACATTTTATGTAATAATATCTCATTCTGGTAACCAGGCCTGAAAGAGAGACTGAAAAGAGAAAGTACTGGTAGTAGAACTATTTCAATAATTAATAATTTTCGGGAGGAGTTCTTTGCAATAAACAAATCACTGTTCGTGAAAGCCCTTATATAGCAAGACGGAAAAGAGAAAAATCTGGTACGTAAAACATTTCATTCCAGCATTTTTTTCGAAAAAAATGAAATATCTGTAACTATCAAGATTTCTTTTATAATTCTGGCATATATATAAAACTGCTTCTTTTCCAAGATAAAGTAGATAGTGTTGAAAAATTTAACAAAAGAATAAGTTAACTCCTCCCCAAAACTAGCTATAACTGAAATGGTTTTACTACCAGCCTTTCCTCTTTTCCGTCTCGCTTTCATCCCTGCTTTAGTAGAAGTAATTCTATATATAAATTGCATCCGTAAAAAGTATTTGGTTGCTATGGATACTTTATTATTCCCGAAAAAAAGTTTAAAAAATTTATTTGCAACCAGTTTTTACTCTTTTCCGTCTTTATAAATATAGGGACTTTTAGCCCTGCTGGTAATAGTGTTATTCTCAACTTTAATACCAAATTTATATATTTTGTTAACTTCTGATTAAACTGCAAGTTTTGTCTTTTCGCAAATGATTGTTTTAAGTTATCTGCGAATTGTGAGAAATTTATAATAACCCGTTTTGTCCCGAATTTATATATGGAAATGATACAAAAAGTGGTTTAATATATTATAGAAATTAATTGGTTTTTCCACTGTTATGGCATTCAAAAAGTCTTTAATAGATCAAAAAGTACTTGTTCCTTATAATTCTAGATCTAATCAGAAATAACTAAATCATTGTGGTATCTGAGAATCTTTTAATTCACCCAGATAGATGAAAATGCTGAAGAAATTTTCCCACCACAATGAATGTCTTTGAAAAAGGGAACTGTCCTAAATATATGACGCTGGGCGTTAACCGGTTAAAGCATTCCATTTAGACTTAATTTCTATTTTCTTTATTTATTTATTCAGGTTAGGCAAGGTAGCAACTACAGATAACAAATTAGGAGACCGAGGGATAGTGGTGACAAAAGGGATGAATCTGGATGATGAGGTACCAATGCATTATGATGCTGAATATTTTCCAGATCCTGAAGTATTTAATCTCGATCGGTAAAACATGGATCTAGGTGGCTAATGCTATGCTATGCTATGAAAATGTAAATAATCGGAATTGTGGTTACCGTTTGTGGAACAAAAAATTATTTAGGTTGCAAATTTGAGTCTGGCAACGAACTCAAACAGTGTATTCTTATTGAAGAAGTAAATTCATGTAGGTATTCAAGTAGTGCTGTTTACCTATGCTTTTTTTCAGTGCTCTTTTTCTTTGCTTTTCTTTTCGCTCCTTTGGAGCTTTTTTAGTTCGTTCTGGCGAAAATTATTCTTTTCGGAAAACATTTCGCAAAGTCCTTGTATCTATGGCGAAAATGTGTAGTAGTTGCACCTCGTTTAAGTAAATTCCATAGAAAATGAACACTGCTCCATGAAAATTGATTTTTGTCAAAAGGGAGTAGATTTCACACTCTTACGTTTCATTCCGTATGCCCCCGTACGCATGATTTGAAATAACTGCGCCGTAAGTTCGCATACTTCAACTCCAGAAAAATACAGTTGTGTCCGGGAAAAAAGTATCAAACTTGTGTGAATGAAATAGGGATTTTTAAAAATTCCTTAATTTAATCACGATAACCAAGAAACTGTTTGGGAATGAGATTCGCTCTGATGGAGATCAAATTATGTATGGCAAACATATTGCATCATCACAGAATCAAAACTCATTCAACAGCTAAAGTAAATAACCTTTGATTTTACTAATTGATTTTTATAGGTCGCAAAAGAAGCTTTAAAGTCAGTGACTTTTTTTTTCTACAGGTACCATTGGAGTACAGGAAATTCAAGTCTTTTCTCAGTGTAAAGGAATTGCCTCCAGGTTTAGAAAAAAAAGACAATATTCACCACTGCAAAATTTCTAAAAATGTATTGGAAGTTACGTGACGCGATGTTTCTTTAAGTTATGCAATGCAGTGTTTTGAAGGGTAACATATTTCAATGGTTGCCTTTATTTTAGAAGTTCTTTACCGAATAATTAATTTGGGATTTGTTTTAAACTTATTTTGCTGTTACTCCCAACAAATAGCTAGACCTGCCAACTCTTCCGGATTTTGCGGAAGATTTTATTTTTATATTTAAAGTGGTAGTAAATATATACTATTTTTTCTTTTATAATTTTAATTTTTAAATGATTTTGATCACCACTATTCTTACAAAAATTAAGCACATATATCAATATGCGTTACTATCACTGTGGTCAACTTAAGTTTTCTCAAATACAACGTATTTGTTTGGTTAAAATTGAAGTTTTAATTCCATTTTAATACCACTGGGAAAAATTATAATGGAAAGGATTAAAAGTTGGCAGGTATGAAATAGATCACAAAATTTCCAAGAACGTAGTAGCTTGCATTAGCTCTTTCATTTAGAAAATTTTAGCTGTGGTAGCAGCTAAAATTTTGTGAAGTCGAAAATTTCATGCTTACATATTATTTGGCGTGATAGTGGCACACATAAGAAGCCAGGCATTGTAAATTGTTTTAAAATGAACAGTGCAAAGGTAAAGGTATATATCGAAGATTATATTTACATAAATATTTAAATTTTTTGGAAACCTATTACGTATTCTTTTGAATCGTATACTAACAAATAGACCATAAATTAGCGCCGAGAAAAGAGCTGCTAACAACAGCACTTTCATTTGGAGATTTCTTTAGTGGTAGCAAAACAATCAATTTGGAAGTCTTAGACAATTATAATATTTGAAGTGACATTATTATAAGATTAAGAAGCAGTCAGAAACAATAAAAAATTGGCCTTAAGCGTTTGCAAGTGTGTTAACATTTTGCATTTAAAAAACACCGCAAAGGTACATTTCAAAATTACCTTTATTCTTGAAATCCTTGATACATGATTTGCAACTCAAAATAAAAGATTGAAGGCCTTCTAAATGGGTGTTAATCCATTATATTCTACACACACAAATCAAAGTAATGCTTTATTTGTATTATCGACGCGTTCTCACAAAAAAGTGTCTAACATACAATTTTAAAGAACGCTATACAAATTTACGATGTCAGAGCATTTGAATTACATGCCGACGAGTTAAGTTCCAAGCGATGAATTTTACCTCTGATTAAGAATAAATTCTCATAATGTTCTCATTACATCTACCAGCTGAAGTTTTCACTGGCGGATGTATTGTTTTAAATTAACATAAATATAGTAATCACATTGATGATCTTCGGAAGATTACAATTTATATTTAATGTAATTAATATTTTGTTGTGGTGGATAAAGAAATTTCATTTTCTTTTTTTAATGCTTCAATGTAAGCGTTTGGTCGAGGCACCAGCCTTGCGGCTTTATAACCTTTTAATCTGAGATAAAATTGCCAAATTCAACGGGCGAATGTGGTCGATTGACTTATATACAGAACAGTAAAATGTGTGATATAAACCAAAAAGAATATTGGAATAATAATTGATAAGATACAAGCGCAATCAATAGAAGAAATCTGAATAACGTAAAAATTTGAAAGTTTAGGCTTAGGCAGTTTTTGAAGTGGCAGTACTCTAAGTTTAGGAAGTAGTCAGACTTATTAAAAATTTTGTCTAAAGAGGAAAACCGCAAAAGTATCCGGTATCAGCTGGTCTGTAGTAGAAAAATAACAGTTTTTATAACAAGCATTAACCCTTTCGCGCCGACTGTCACAAATATGTGACAGCATAAAACCGAATCAATCAGGGTAAAAATATAAAACTGGTAATCAAAGTATTTCTTTAGCAGTTTATTTGTGGGCGGAGTTATAATTGTTTGATTTATTTAATTTACCATTACTTTGTTCAAAATAAAACTATTTAGTTATACTTTGAATTAACATTGATTTTATATATGATTAAACTAACAATAATTAAAGTAAAAGCAAAGTAAGTCTGTCAAATCAGCAACGACTACATTTAAGTTACCGTTTTTTATTTAATTACAACTTGATTCTGATTTTGTACGAATGCATTTCTGAATCACCCGTCCCCAAGGGGTTAAGGATGACAACTGTCTTGATAAAACAGGACTGTGCTATTCAAAAATTAAATGGGCAGGGAATGTTTGTCATGAGTGAGAGAATTGAAATTTTTCTGTTTCTTATTAAATAAATTACTTAAAAATTAAATTTTTCAAAGTATTATCTTTGAGTTAATGAGTTTTACAATAGAGTGGATTTTTTTCTTTTTCTGCTCTTTTAAATATTTCTAGAGATATAATTAATCTGCAAAAAGGCATAATAACAACTTCTGACTTCTCTCCCGCCTAAACTATAGGCATCATGCTTTGCAGATTGCGACTGCTCCCTCTTATTTTAGATTTAAGAATCCAAATCCATTGAAAAACAATTTATTCAGAGAATGGTTATGAAACTGATTTCAGAACTTAAATTATCACCTGCACATCACCTCACTCAAGCCAAGTTAGAACCTTGAACTACCAGTATAATAAATAATTAGTGATGTGCGAAAAACGAACGAATCGATATTTCAATCAACTCTTTTTTTGTGAATCGATTCATCAAGTTCGTTTTTGAAAAAGAATCGATTCTTTTTTTTCTTTTTTTTGACAATATTTTGTACTCTACACTTTATAAGCTTATTCAGAGTTAGTACTTATACTTACTAAACATCCGCAAATGCATTTGATACAGCATTTCGTTTATACAATTGGAGCTTGGTAAAATCCTAACTCAGTTGAATAGACACAGGTCCATTCTCACTCGAGTATCATGTGAATGACAATCTGATTGGTTGAAAATATTTACATGCGAACAACTTGCCAATAAGGTGTGAGAGTTTTCGCTACCGGAAAAATCGCATCCAATGAGAATGACCCCGATGTCAACGTTAGCGCACAACCGGTTTCCGGTGGTGATTAATAAAATGGACTCACTTGAAAGATGAAGGGAATTGAAAATGATATTAATGCACATACGTACTGTATTCTGATGCAGTGAAAACTATGCATCACTCTCTCTTTTTTTCTTTTCATCTACGAAATTAATAAATTCTATTGATGAACAACAATTTAAAAATGGCAACAACAACTGAAAAGCTGTCTTCTCCAGTTTCGGTTCTTCCTTCCAAATAAAAAAGATATTAATGCTGTAAAGCTCAGATATTACTTTTCAGTCCTTTAATATTAAAGAGCGAATTTTTTCATTCATATGGCTAATTTTCAACTTATAAATTTCAGTAAATATGAAGAAAAGCAGAGCTTTATGTTATCGTTTATTCTATGCCAAGGAGCGAGAGCCATAGAAAATGAAACCGTTGCGCTGATTGGGTAATGAACTTCGGTATGAATGCAAATGTCTGATTGGTTGAAAATGAACTGAATGAGAGAAAAAGAGTCGAGAATCGAATGAACGATCTTCTGATTGGTTGAAAATGAGTTGAGTCGAATAAAAGACTCAATGAACTGGTTGCCTATCTCTTAGCATTAGAAGAATCATAAAAGCCAAATGAATCGATTCTTTTGAACTGTTTCCTATCCCTTAACATTGAAATCGGCTCAAAGAGTTGAATTGAACTTCTAAACGATTCATTTGAGTCGTTTCGTATCTCTTAACATTGATATCGGCTCAAAGAGTTGATTTGGATTTCCAATCAGTTCTTTTGAGTCGTTTTCCTATACTTTAACATTGCATTCGATTCACCGAACTGTTTAAATGATTCATTTGAGCGGTTTTATATCTTTTAACATTAGAAGAACTGTTTTGTGAAACGAATCGATTCTTTTCGCTATTATCTTATTTTCTAAAATTAAAAGATACCTTCAGAGGGATGGGGGTTATGAAAAGGGGCATGTAACTAAAAATTTTTAGAAAAAAGGACATTTTTTTTTTAAAGAAAAAGATAAAAAAAAAATATTTATTTATTTTTTTAAGGGGTTGAAAAACTGTTTATTGCGAAAAATGTGAGTATTTAGAGTAAATATTTTTTTAATGCTGGGGGGGGGGAGGGATATTTTTTATTTTATTTATTTATTTTTTGTTAGGAATACTTTTAGACAAACTTATAGAATATGAATTCACATCCTCTCATTTTTTCAAGTTTTAATTTTTTAAGTTTTAAAACGTAATTCAACTATTTATTATTTTGTTTCACGTGATACATTTTGAATTTTTTTTCATTATTATAAGTGAATTTACTGTTTTATTTTTTTACGAATATCTTTATTGTTAGTTATCGGTCTTTATATTGACAAATTAAGAAAAAAAAGAAATTATAAAATTGTTGTTTTAAACAAATTTTAACAAAAAAATTAAAATTATTAAAATTCTAAAAAAATTATTAGTATTGCTTAGATCAGCAGTTCCCAAATGGTGTTTGGCGGAAACCTTGGGTTCCGTTTAGAATTACAGGGGTTCCACTAGTTAGTACCTTTTATAGTCACATTCAACTGGATCACCCTAGTGGAACATTCTGCTTCTGAACCATAGAGCTCGAGATCTAGATTAACGGTTCCCAATTGGTGTTCCGGGCAGCCCTATGGTTCCGTGGAAAAGTTACAGCTGTTACACGAGATAGTACTCTTATAGCCACCCAAGTAGAACATTCAACTTCTGCCCCTTAGAGTATAAGATCTAAAAGAGTGGTTCCCAAATGGTGTTCCATGGAACTCTAGAGTTCCGTCAAGAATTGTAAGGGTTCCGCCAGTTGGTACTTTTTTTAGCCACATTAGGCTGACCACTTAACTGGAATATTCTGCTTCTGCACTCTAGAGCCCAAGATCTAAATTAATGGTCCCCAATTGGTGTTCCGTAAAGCCCTATGGTTCCGTGGAAAAGTTACAGCTGTTACACGTGATAGAACTTTTATAGTCACTTAAGTAGAACATTCAACTTCGGCACCCTAGAGCACAAGGTCTGAAAGAGTAGTTCCCAAATGGTGTTACATGGAACCCTTTGGTTCCATTAACAGTTACGGGGGTTTAGCGAGTTAGTACTTTTCATGGCCAGTGATGAGTTTCAAAGCCTCAGATTGTATTTAGATACAATCTGAGGATATGATTCTATTTATTTAACATATAACCAATAAAATAGAAATGGCATTTTTTTTAAAGAAAATATAATATTTCTAATAACAATATAATGCATAAATTATGAAATGGACAGGCATTCATAAAATATTGCAATGGTATTTCTCAATACACTTTTCGAATCAAAATAATTACCTTCTTTAATAAAGAAATATGTTTCCTTAATTACCATTTCCAACGTTTTTGGCAGTTTTTCTAAATTTCCATTACGAAGTAGAACATAATTCGGCTTATTTTAGCCTATTATTTATTTATATTATTTATTTCAAATTATTTATTTTCAACTTAAACACTAAAATGGAATTTCTAATTAGATTTAATATAGCACAAGAGCTGAAAATTTAACTTTCGGATATTACTGATAAAACGATGAAAATTCTTCCTTCCTCTAGTTAAATACTTTAAAAATATTTTTTAATAGGCTATAACGTTCAGTATTTCCTTAAAAAACTTTATTTATAAAGTCAGGTGTTCCGCCGAAAGAAGGTTAATTATTTAGGGTTCCATAGCCGAAAAATATTGAGAGATCCTGACCTAGATCTACTAAAACAGTCTAAACTAATTTGTACGACCTCCTTTTATAAAGACTCTTCTATGGATGGTGTTTTCTACACTAGGGAACGCTGCAAGCTGGGGACTGCCCAAATTTCCGGGTTAATGTTTCAGTTGTATTTTAAAGCCATTTGGCATCATTGTGTTTTGAGATTCTTGCAAACAATGTATTTGATTACTTATTACTTATGTTTACAATGCTAACAATACTTGCGTTTACAATACTAAAAGTATTAACACTACCGTAAGATGGTGCACAGCTTGCAACACGAACAAACAGTAATAAACAAATGGAAAGAGGCCAAATCAAGACTGCCAAAAAAGCGAGTTATTCAAAATCTAGCAACCATGTCATCTTTTTTAATAATAAATAACTAAAACACATTTTCATTCCAAACTCCCCAGAATTACATAATGATATTAATATCTTATGAAAGACGGCAGATTTGAGCTCAGAAATTATCTAATTTATTTCTTTTATTGAAAACAAAATTATCCGTTTGAAAACATCGCCTATCAGAGTAACATGTAGTAAGCAGCTGCAAACTTTTTAACCGGAACTAGAGTAGGTCCCGAGCTCGAGATTGTTTACATTTCTATTGAAAACACCATTCATTATAACGACCATTTAAAAAAATAATCGATTCATAAAACCGTTCATTTTAGTGAATTGATTCTAAAGAATCGATTCATTTAAATGAATCGATTGGCACATCAGTAATGCCGAATATACAAGTTCTATGCGTTGATTTTCTACGCTAACTGGGAAGAAATTCTCATAATGTATTCATTACATCTACCAGCTGAAGTTTTTCACTGGTGGATGTAATATTACGATTTCCATTATAAGGCACTATCGCGCCACAGATTAAAAAGTATAATAATTATTATTAATATTTTGTTGTGGTAGATAAGATTTGTTTCTCTTATTTTAATGTGAGTGTAAAGAATCGATTCATTTAAATGAATCGATTGGCACATCACTATAAATAATGTTAATAGTCGCCGGCACTGCGCGGTCCCTGTACTGTATTAATATAAATATTTTATGATTGAGATGCATCTCAAGAAGCAAAGTTTTTTAATATAATTTTATTTAATTAATTTAGTGGTTGATAAAAAATCATCAATTATTATAAGATTTTTAAAGCTTTTATAAGGTATTTGTCCATTATTAAATATGTTAGTGCAGTGTCAATAAAAATTAAGTCCTTGTAAACACAAACGATGTCATAAGTACTGACGAAATTGTGGTAGGTTATTGTTAAGAATCATATCATCAGTTATAATTTTTTTTGCCGTACTTGCTAAATTCTCCTAATTCTTGCAATACTCGTAGATTTTTTCTGAAATATATGTAAGATAAGTAGTAATACTTAATTTCATTTTGGGTTTAATAATTATGATTTGCAATGATTTTGAACACCATTACAGCAATTTAAAAAATATATAGGACCTGATAATCATGTAATTATGATTAGTTAGGCAAACTGACTGTAGAGAACTTTATTTGAAAATATTTAAGGAGGTAAAATAATTTACTGTGTGAATTTTTAAAGAACTCTTCTTCTACGCGAATCTTTTCATCAAAAATTGTGAAAATTCTGAAGAATAAAAATTTTGAATTAAGACATAGGACATTTTAATAAAAATTCTGTTTTTGGGGTTTACTACTGCTAATGTTCACTCCATACCTTCGTAATTTCGAACCCAATTTAGAAGACAAAGGAACTCCTAGATCAAGTATTGGGAGAAATATGTCTTCATGGGGGACTTTTTGATGAAACTAAACAGCATTTGCGTTACATGGGGAAGAAAACCATGAAAACCTCCCATGGTTAGCCTGAAGACAAGGGGACTCTAACCCGTGATCCGTCTACCACTGAGGATATTTTACGGCGCCACTGTGGTTGGTGCGAGCCGAGTTCGGAATGCGAGCCGGGTGCAGCCTGCCTTTGACGAGATTCGAACCCGGGTCACTACATTGGAAGGCGAGAGCTGTATTTCCCTAGACACCAATGCTCTAATGGCGTGTATTGTATTTTCACTATAAAGATATCACTTTGATATTTAAAGGTATTAATAACAATTTTTATTGTTGTTGTTTGAAAAACAGCGCATATTGGTGTTTCCACTTTTAAAAATTTTTATGTTGCATACAATGTTGCATACAAAGTTCGAAATTCAAGCGGGAGTGAAAACTACAAAATTAAATATTATACTATAAGAGTCAGATTGAAACGATACCATTTTATTGAATTGAAAAAAGTTTTGCACTATAAAACAAACCTTAAATTGCTTTAAAGTGCAACACCAACTTCCAGAGTGTTTTTGGTAGCTAGTATGGAGCAAAACATTTTACTTTCTTTTAATGCATTATTTTCTTAGTTGTTTTTCTTCTTTTTTTTAAATGTGAAGTTTTACACAAAAGGTAGGAAAAAATTACTGCTAAATAATGTTTTATCAAATGATCGGACTGGCACTTGAAATAATGTAGTCTTAATAGGTAAATCTTAAATATGCTAATTAGTATAAAAAGACGATATTTTAAGGATAAAATTGGGAGATTTTTCAAATTTACGTTAGCTTCCGTACCCACACGCACGTAAGAGTTTGCGCATGTGTCAGCTCTGGTAAAATGCGCATGCGCATTGAAAAAATATCTAAGTCATGTAAAAGAGAATAATGATCTCAGGAGCTCAGATAAATTTTTATGATAATGATGATCATCATCATCCTTATAATTTGTTTTGTATAGTTAAAATGTTTCTGCCCTACTTTATACATTATTATAATAAATTATTTCACATATTCGATACTATAAGATAACTTTGTTGAAGTCAGTTATTTTTCAGTTTTCTTGACACTTCAAATTATTAACGGAATTAATTTAAAATCAGAGACTCCTACGTCAATGGACTCTCCGTAGTTTCAGAAAATATTTTTTTTTCTAGTGGTAGCAAGGATAATATTAATATTTTAATTCATTAGAATTAAATCACAAGTAATTGAAATAAATACATATTAGGTCTTATAGACAAATGTTTAAGCTCTAATACTTTTTTTTCCAAAAAACTCTGCTTTAGTTTATTACAATAAAAAAAAAAATATTTCACAACATCCTCAAATATTGGACTCTGTGGTTAAAATATTGCACAGTCGGTGTATAAAAATAAACTTATTAAATTTGCTAAGAAAACAAAATTATTTTTAATGAGGGTAATGATGCAGTTTTTGGATTTATCAAAAATAGTTGTTTAAATTATTCAAAACATGCTCGATAAAAGAAATAACAGTAGTTACTGCTCTAAGTTAGATAAGATCCGGGAAATAAAAGAAAATGACGTCGTTATTGTTATGATTTGAGTGTTACAATCGGCATCAATCACAGATTACTTTTAACCTTGAATACTTTTGTCATTTTTCTCTTCGTAAAGGATCATTTCAGTTTTGTTGTGAATAGATTACATTTCCAGTTGACAGATTGATGTTGCTATAAGACGAACGTAAACTAGTTGCTCTCTAAATAAAGAGTTTATTTTAATGAAATATCGTTCTTATTTATTAAAATATGTTCGAATTTAACATATATACGTGGTTAATTATAATATTCACTTTGGTCATAGTTGGTATTACCGGTTTTTTGCGGTGAGTGAATTTTTTTTTATAAGAAATTTATTTTAATCAACTAATTCGTATTTTAACTTTACATTCGAAATATGTCTGGTATGCCAACTTTGACTCTTTTCGAGGAATTATTTCCGAAGCGGTAGTAAAGGACTAGCTGAAATGCAATTATTCATAAAATTAACTTTTCATTGTTCGTATGGTTTACAGTCATTTTGGTTACTATTACTTGTTCTTATGTATAAGTTTGATTTAATTGCACTTATTGATTATCAAAATTAAATCAAATTAAACTTAAAAATTCTGATTAAACTAATGTGAAGAGTGTGAAATAATCAGAAAACAAAATAACAGTTGCCAAATCAAATTTCTTTAAGAAAAATAATTAATAAATAATTTCCAGATGCATTTCAATACATTTATAATTATTAATAATATTATTTTATGGCTTTTTACTGAAAGGAAAACAAAAAATCAACTCATAACAGCTTTGTTACATTAAAGTTCATTACATTAATTCCAAGAAAGAATAAATTTTAGTAAATATTTAAATTTTTTATTATCTTATTTAATAATATCTATACGACAAAATACAAAATTTGAAAGAAATCGTGAGAATAGTTCACGAGAAATTGAATTTTAAGAAAGTGGTATTTTTAAAATTTGATTTTTCAGGAATCGTAGGTAGTAAAGCAATTTAATTAAAAAAAAGTATCTTTAATATTTGAAGCATTTTTATATCCCTACTTTTTAAAAAAAATTTCGCCATGAAAGTTTAAGTTGGCAACTAGATTGATTATTTAGCATGTCATTTTTGATTTAAGAAATTTAATTAAGAACAGTATTAAAAATTTCGACTTCCACGTTTCATAACTGTTTAAAAGACATGTGCAAATAACTTGTAAATCATGTAATTGAACTTTTAAGTGCTTATGAAAAACTACTGCCTCAATTAATTTACAACCAGGAAAAATAAAAATAGTAGAAGAGTAACATTGACACAAACAAAAACAAATTGGTATGACTAATTCCTGCGAACCAGAATATATTAGAAAATTTAAAAATTATATCTAGATATCAAAACATGCCAGCTCTATTTCCAAAATTAAAACCTTTAAAATTCACAACAGCATTTTTTTTGCATCGTGAATATAAAACATTGTGTACCAGTTTTTCAAAATTTTTGCCCTTGCAGTTACCGGGTAATTGCATTTCTGCCAACTTTTATACCACAGGGGAAAAACCATCCTCCAAAAGATTGAAAGTTGGCAGGTATGCAATTGTAATTTGATTAGCATGTTATTATCAGAGAGAGAAAAAAAATCATCCTCCAAAAATTGATGGTTGGTGAGTAGTTGTGATTTTTACCAAACTTAAACTTCGCTATGAATATTACGCTTACGCCTCTCCCAACTAATTTTATTTTAAATTTGGATGGAGTAGATAACTCTCTGGGTTAGAAACTCTGTTAGCACTGTATTAGTTCGGCAGTAGTTGTAAATCAATTTACATGTTATTTCCACTGAGAAAAATCATCCTCCAAAAGATTGAAAGTTGATACAATTTACATGTTATTACCACTAAGAACAACCATCCTTCAAAAGATTAAAGCTTCCAGATATATAATTGTAATTAAATTTACATGTTTTAAATATTGAGTAAGAATTATCTTCCAAAAGATTGATAGTTGGAAAGTGAGTAGTTGCAATTTTACCCAACTTAAACTTCGCTATGACTCCCCCCCTACCAAACAGTTTTATTTAAAATTTAGATGATAGAGAGTAGATAACTCAATGGGTCAGGAACTGTGTTCGCACTTTATTAGTTAGGCAGTAGTTGTAATTCAATTTACATGTTATTTCCACTGAGAAAAATCATCCTCTGAAAGATAGAAAGTTGGCAGATATAAAATTATAATTAAATTTACATGTTATTACTCCTGAGAAAAATCATTCTCCGAAAGATGGATGGTTGGTAGATGCGTAGTTGTAAATCTACGATCAAACTTTAAACGCTGTGTGAAGCCTTAACTTTCAGATTGGTGAGTATCCATTTGAAGAAGCAAAACATATGAAGTCACTGTTAAAAAATACTTCCACTCTAAGCACACAGCTATGACTTCTTTCAAACTAGCAAGTCTGAAATCGATTTTTCTTGAGTTACATTTCAATAATCACTAAACTATAACTTATCAAGACCAATTTGTTTCAAAATTTTAAAAAATTTCCTCAAATTTAAATTTTCCTCAATTGTTTCAAAATTTAAAAGAATCTCCCTACTTTTCTAAAACTGAACGTGTTAAATCTTGTTTTTAGGTACATGGGAAGAAATGATGATTACTGGAAGATAAGGGGAGTAAAATATCATCCTCGTCAAAGTTTATTTAAGATCCTTAAAGTACTTTCTACATCGGTAATATTTGTTTTCATATTTTTCCCACAATAGTTAGTATAGATATGGATAAAATTTTATTTTAAAAAAGGGACTGCTAAAATAAACTAAGCATGCGCACTAGGGTATAAGTTGTAATAGTTATCAAACCTTGCCCAAAAGCTTTGTTTATATTATTTATAGTAATAGTCAGATATTTTAGAGCTGTCTCATTCTCAACATTCTTTAACACTTTCACGCCAGGGTGACCCACCGGTGGGTCACGCTAGATTGTCTCATCTTGGCAGCGCACCGGAGTAAAAACTGGTAACAATAAATTTCATTTTTTTCCGGGAATAATAAAAATCCATAACTTGCAATTGTTTTTAACGGATGCAATTTTTATATTGAATTGCTAATTCGCCATGATAAATTTCCTACAGTGAATTGTTATTGTTGAGAATCGATTAACTCCTCCCGAATATTATCTAATATTGAAATAGTTCTTCTGCCAGTATTTTCTCTTCTGCCAGTATTTTCTCTTTTCCCGTACCAGTATTTTCACTTTTCCCGGCATGAACGTGTTAAGAATGCTGAACCAAAAAAACATATTTCTTAAAAATCATTTAAAATTATGCTACTTGATTCCAACGCTCCATTTGGAAGTATGTTTGTTATCTTCAATTTCAGCTGACAGATACCATAACCTCTTTACATCTTTAAAAACTTCTCCGCTTTCAGCAGGAGATTTTTCTCAAATATTTAAAGACATTTTATTTTTGGTCTAATAAATTTGATTTCTAAATGATTTTGATAGTAACTAAATATAAAACAATTTAAACAAATATATTAGAACTGTTACGAGGGCAGTAAAGTTTTTGATTGCTGGCGAAATTGAAAAAAAATTGAAACTATCGTATGTAGTTACGACGCCCGGGCGAGCATCTATGGTTGTAGTTCTTAAGTGCTTATCTCTTAAGTTGGCGATAACTTATCACGGACTATATATATATACATAGCGAAAAAGAGAGAAAAACGAAGAAAATTAATAAGTTATATTTACTGCGCAAAAGCTGCAAGTATATAGAAGTTATAAAATAAGTTTAAAAACATAGGAAAACATGGAAAATAATACAGATTAATGAAAAGAGAAGAGGAAAATTATTAAAATTAAATATTTTTAAAATTATTTAATAAAATGTTTATTTCAAAGTTCAATTCTTTGTCATTTAAGTTTCAGAAAAAAATTGTTTTAATCAATGTAACAAGTAAAAAATTCAACATATGTCTATACAATAGATTGGTTGGGCAGATATGCATTTTAGTGTTAACGAAGGAAATTAACTTTGAAAAATTTATCCCCCCTTTATTTAAATATTATTTTGCTAAACATTGTCATAAGAACGTGCAAGTTCACAGCTGTATTTATCTATAAAAATAAAAATTGAAGTAAGGTGATGCAATCCAATGAAATGTGTTGCAACTTCTAGAGTGAATAAACTTTAAAAGTTGAGAGTGTTAAAACTTTTTTACCGATAACGATCTGTTGTTTTGTTTACATAATACATATTGTAAAAAGTATTGTAAAAAAATACTATTGTGAAAATTATTTTTTCGAATATTGTAAATCGTAAAAATTACAATATTGCATAAAAAATTGGATAACTATTCAATAGTTTTAGAAAAAAAGTGGCAACGAGAAGAAGCTTAACACGTTCACGCTGGGAAAAGTGAAAATACTGGTAGAAGGACTATTTCAATATTAGATAATATTCGGGAGGAGTTAATCTATTCTCAACAATAACAATTCACTGTAAGGAAATTTATCACGGCGAAGAAGCAATTAAATATAAAAATTGCATCTGTTAAAAACAATTGGTAGTTATAGATTTTTAATATTCCCGGAAAAAAACTAAAAAATGAAATTTATTTGTTACCAGTTTTTACTCCGATGTGCTGCCAAGATGAGACAATCTAGCGTGACCTACCGGTGGGTCACCCCGGCTTGAACGTGTTAAAGTTTCAACCGCTTTCTTGACATAACTATTGAGCCCATATAGCAGCTTTCTCCAATATTTTGAGGATTAAAAATCAAAATCCGTAAAAAAAAGGTGTGTTTATTAAGAGATAGACATTTTTGGGTCTGATTTCGTTATGCAAAATATCATGCACCCAAATTAATTGGCATATTTATGTTATTCCTTCGAACTATGCATTAACATTGCATCTTAATAAGTAAAAATGTAATCATTAAATTAAAAGTTATTAAAATGTTTCACTTGTTTCTTTTGCACACTGTACATCGAAATGTCTATTTTAAATACCTACTTTTAGCTGCCTCGAGATTTTAGCTAAAATTCTTAATTATTTGTATGTTTGTTTTCACAGACTTTTCCAGAACTAGTAAAATCAGGTTACCATGAATATGGACGAGTTTATGGGTGAGTTAACCTTTTTTTACTCCCTTATATTCTAATAATGTCACGTTAAAATATGTTTGAGATAAAGATTGAATTATAAAAGAAAATGCATTTACCTTATCACCCCAAAACTGATTTGTTTCATGAAAACTGTTTTTTTGGGGGAAAGAGAAAAAGATTTTTAAATTTTCGCCTACTGTGAAGAATTGGTCATAAACTTAAACTTTTTCGCTTATAAATAACGGAATATGTAAATTCTTTGTTTATAACATCTATAAAACTCGATAAAAATTGATCAAGTATTGGCCTTTACTATTACCAACATTTGTCAAGAAAAAAAAAAATTGTGAGCTTTCTTCTTCATTTTCTGAAATTATCAAGAGATGTCCAAACAAATCAGAGGTGGGAATCGGCTTTTAAAAATAAATGAAGTTGGCATTAAATCCACTTTCTACAGCCACATAAAGGGTTAAGGAAGATTTTACACATTGCACTCAAATATCCCCTGCTTTTTTCCACACCGAAATGTTTTTCAACTGTTGAAATATTTGTAAAGCTCGAATACGGCATCTGGGAGGAAAACTGGTTCCATGTCTTGACCCTCTCTCTTCCTTCTCCTCCTTTTCTCAACTGTAAAGGAATGTAAATATGATATTTTCTCCTTTCTTAGTATTTTTCGCATTTACGAGTCAAAAATATTTTTTCTAATTTCCACTACATTTTTTTTTAGAACTATGTTCAATGTAGTTTTAAGTCCCATATAGTTTCCTAACTTAAAAGTTTTAATCTATTTGAAAATCAAAACAGAAACCCACGTACTTCCGTCTCCTTTGACTCTCCACTCGCAAATGATGAAAGCATGCGAACTGTTGCTATAGGTAGAGAGTTCTACTTTACGCCATCTGTAGCCCTTTTCGATCGCCAATAAAGAATGTCATACTTCCAAATTACATCGTTTTGCTTACCCAAGCAGTAGGAAAAACTTGTAGAAGTTTTTTGTTTGTTTCTTGGCATAATGAATTACAATGCAATGCAGGGGGACACAAAAAACAGGAATTTTTTTAATGCGTATGAGCAGGTGGCAGCACTGTGGGCTAATGACCTTGCACAAGTAAACAATATACTATTTTAGTAACCATGGATCTGTAGAACGTGCAGCAGCGTGATCGCCTTAAAAATGTTTTATAGAAACAGTGATAGATTATAAGCAGCGCAGAGGGAGTTCCAATGATTTTGCATTTTAAGACGACATGATACCGTCCCATCAAAACACACTGTATGAAGTTGGAATAATAGCTTTAAAGAGATGAGGCTTGTCCAAAAGAAAAAAAACCAACAGGGCGACTAAAAAGTGCTCGCTGAGATATTGCAGTGGTCAATGAAGAATCTGGTGCTTAATGTTTACCTTTAATTATTCATATGTACTAGTAGGTGTAATAGCTTTAAACATTAGTTAATGAGAATCTTACATTAAAACACAAATTTCACTACAGCTAGAAAAAAAATCCACAGGGCAAGGCAAGTTGGTATTTCTGCCTCCACATACTAAGGAATTTTGAGGAATATTTTTTTGAGTTGCAGAAAAACTAATGCATTAATATTTTAATGAATAAAAATTTAAAGTATGTTTTCCACTGCTATTATTAATAATTTGTACAAATATTTATAATAGGTCAAACATCTTAGTGATTGTTCTAGCAATTCTTACTAAGAAGAAATGTAATACTGTTTCTTTTTCTTCTTTCTTATAATACATTTGCATTTGTACACGACCTCGGAAAAAAGTAATTCACAATAATAACGGCCAGCAAAGTTGAACACCTTTGAAGCATCGAGTTGATGAGGTTATTAATAAAGGGTTGGGGTTCTCAGTTCCACTTCTCCAGAAGAGCTCAGTTTGTGGGGGTGGTAGACGTCCAGCAATTCATCTGCCTTGGATGTCCCAGGAATTCTCAATTGGGTTCATGCCAATTCACACGCTGACTAATCCATTCGTATGATTCCCTCCTTCATAAAAAAATCGTTAACCAAGTTTGCACGAAGCTGCCTGTAATTGTCGTCCATTAACATGAAGTCATCTCCAATTGCTGCACCTTAAGGGACTACAGTAGGTTTCAGGATCTCATCTCTATATGGAGATCGGTGCACCCATCAATGGAGATGCCAGCCTTGACCATCTCTCCCCCATGGTCAAATCTTACACTTTCTTGCACGAACGCAGGATTGTTTCTAGTGCCACGATCCCTCCAGTTGAAAATACACATACTATCAGGATGAACAGAAAAACAGGACTCGTCAGAGAAAATCATTCTGAGCCACTCATTTCTCCTCCAGTTTTCCTCCCAGAATTCTTGAAGATGATAAACAGAACTTAAAATCTATTACAAAGTACAACTTACGAAAAAAAACTTAATGTTTTTTTCTTCTTTTTTTTAAGAAAGAAAAATCCTTCATAATTTTCGTCCTGCTGGTGAAACCTGCCTTAAATTAAGCAAGTAGCACAACTGCCAACTTTCGGTAGCAGTATAGCAACAACCACTTTCAACCTTTATGACAGTCACTTAATTTATGAAAGTCTAACCAAAATTTATTGAAGGTGGTATCTTTCTTTTATTTTGTGCGCTATATTTTGAAGCTTTATGAAATGGTGCAAATATCTTTCTAGTGGGTGAGCGTCGAAGATGAATTTTTTTTCTTTGTCAAACACACAATGCAGTCCAGATAGCTAAATTATTTGACACAGAATCTTGGAAAAAATTGTTCATCTTCTAGAGCGCTCGATCGCTTTTAAATATTTTACATAATGGGCTGCAATCATACCGTCGAATAACGATGAGTAGCACCTATGATCAATTGAAAGCTTTGTTAAGTTCAATGATGAAACTTTCCTAAGTTCTATGACGAAAAGTGGTCTACTATATATGAGGAGGCGAAACAATATTTGTTTCAAATTTCAAAGCTAATTAAATTTAGGAATGAATTTTTAAAAGGGTTGTACATTCAATCAATGTATTCTAAGAACATATTGCGTTTACCAAATAACGAAAGTATTTGTGTCGAATTAAATTTATTGAGCAAATATTTCCTTAGGGAAGTCAATGATATTCAAGATTTTAACCTCCAGCCCATCTGAGCAATTGCGAGCTCACAATTCAAAGAGGGCTTTTTATAATTAGTTAATTAGCGTAGTCAGCACGATACGAACAAATGCAACAAAAATATGTAAAAAATAATTTATTTTTATATAACTGGTATAAGAAATTTAAATAAAACTGATTAATTAATTTTTTGATGCATTTTAATGTGTATCATCTATTCACAAATGGAGCAGATAATTTCTAGGAGACATTAAACAAATAAACAAAAGTATTAGTTAAGTATTATTAACCTGTTTTCTTAATTAAAATTTGGAATGAAATTAAGACAGAAAAAAAGAAACATTTGTAGCAAATTCCTTTCCCTAACATGTTTCGTGAAGACTAAAATAAACTTTCACTATTCCCAATTATAAAGTATTTTAATTATGCTAAAATAAAATTAAAGTGAAAACAATTCCATTGCATTAACATACCCACATTGATGCTGCAAAGTCATGTTATTTTCTCTGATTTATAAATACCCTAAAACTAACCTGCTTTAAGTCGGCAGATAAACTTGTCTGTTTTATCCACTATCATGATGATAACGATAGTTGCAAAGAAAGTTTATATCATTTTCTGATAGTTGCAGGAGGGATTGATGGTTATAGAAAATTTCATCCCCTTTCTGATAAACTAAAGTGCTGAAATTTTAAGTGGAGCTCTGTACCCGACTCTAATCAAAATGGTTAAATTAGTTTTGTTTTTGTTAAATTAAAGACAAAATAGAACTAGAACGTGTCACTTTTGAAGGAAATAAAATGTTAATCTATCGATGGTGATAACAGTTTACGAAGGAGATGAGACCTATAGTATTTGATTATTGTCCGATAAAAACAGACTCTCTTTAGACCGTTTAAAAAACATAGTTTTTTATTACATTTTATAGTTTCATTTTATTTTATTATCATTTTTCAGGACTTTTTCGTTTTCGCAGCCCGCCATTACGATTTCAGATCCAAAACTTTTGAGAGATATATTTGTGAAGGATTTCAATTACTTCAGCCACAGGCAGGTTAGTGATGCATTTTATTCTTCAGGTAAAAATAAAAAAAGCTCTGAAACACAATACTAGTCATTTTAATAACCTACAAAATTATAAATATGAGAGGGGACATTATAATGATAAGCCACATATATTGTTTCAAATTGTTTGAAACAGCAGTTTAAATGAAACACCTTTTACGATTCAGCTCTGTTGTTGATTATCTCTGTTGTGACTCTGCCGGAAGCTGAAAATAACAAAAAGGTTTAAAAACTTGAATATTTGAAGCACCTTTGTGTCAAAGTTGTAAAATAACAGAGGTCGCCAAATAATAACTCTATGCTTCCGGTGCCATGGATTCAATCAGGTTCAAAGATCTCGTTTTCATGCTCAAAAGAGCATAAAAATGCGGTTGAGACAAATGGACATACTGCGAAAAACCAAAAGAAGATCAAGCAACAAGTGCAAACAGCGGAGGAGCACATCCATCTACCCTCAAAAGATGCGTTAAATTTAAAACAAAGGCATGATAAATCCAGAGTGAGAACTCAAACAGTTCACAAACCACCGAATGCGAGTCTCATAAGTCGAATGAAAGACGATTCCTTGTAAGTCGAATGTAATAAGATTCCAAATAATTTCTTTATCGTTGTGATCATAATTACAGAGGAAATGGTATAGCAATTCTAGCCAAAATTAATCTTTATACGGAATACAACAGTAACAAAGAAGATTACAAGAAAATCTCTATACTTCTTAAATATGACAATCATAAACTTAAAATTACCGCTGCTTACTATTCGCCAAGACATAGCCTCACTGAAAATAATATAATAAATACATTACCCTCTCTGAACTTAAAACGATTATTGCTTTTCTTTTTATTTATTTATTCTTTTTTTTTTTACTTCAACATTATTTTCAAAGCCGCAGACGAGAATACATGCGTTTACACTGTGACCTACAAGTTTTCATGCACTTTCAAGGTTTTATTAAAATAATACAAAATAAATCAGGCAAAAACATTTCGCATTAAAGTAGCACTCATTAAGTTTCTTTACAATAAATTCTTTGGAATAATACCGCCTTTTATTTTCTAAGCAAGCTTGAGCATCCCCTCCTACATCAAACAGCTCTTTCTATGAGTTTCCCACCAGAGGTCATTTTTCAAAATATTTAAAATTGATTCCTTTGATATTTTGAGCTCTCGGGCAAGCTTTAGAGCGCAACTCTATATGCTTCCTCATATCTTTTCCCTGACTCTTTTCACAGTTTCTTTTGTTCGAACCGACCGCGGTCAGCCAGTTCTCCTGTTAAAGCCATATCATGATACCTTCTGCTAGTTCTGTAAATAAAATCTGTCATCATTCCCAGATCTTTCAAGTCTCTGAAAATTTTGCCCCACTGCTCTCCTTCGATGAATTTATTTATCACTCTTTCTCTAAATTTCTACATTCTACCGAGAAAAAGGAAATCGTAAGTAATACAGGATATATGCTTGCAATAGCTTATATATTCCTTACATTAAAGTGTCGGAAATGAATTGGAACTACATTAACACTTTGTAATTGTTTGATATGCTTTTAAAGTTGTATGAGAACTCTTTGTTCACTGTGTGCATAAAACAAAACGTTTCATAGAAATGTATGCATTCAGACAAAAAATTAAACTAAACTAAAAAACATCATTTTGAATTGAATCTGCAGCTTTGCAAATCAGATTTGAAACCCCCGAATTAGGTAACATCATTGCATAAATGCATCACAAAATTTGTTTCCAGGTGTAATTTATTAAATACAAATGTTTCAAATTTGCCTTTTTCTTCAATTGTAGGATCAGGCATTTAACGATAAAATTCTGGACACCATGATCTCCGTTTTAAATGGAGAAGATTGGAAAAGAATTAGAACCATCATATCTCCTGCATTTACTTCAAAACAGATGAGAAAGGTAAATAACCCTTTTGGAAAAAAAAGGATCAAAGAATTTCTGAGAGTTTTGTCAAATATTACTAATAAGGAAACAGATTTATGTGTTTTTTTTATTTTCAACCAAAAAAAATCCTTCTGAAGGTTCCAATCTGCATTTATTCCCGTTTTCAGCTTCCAAAATTTTCGCTACTCGAAAAAAATATTTTGCTACTTTTCTTTTTCGGTAGACTGTAAAATTTTATTTTCACAGCTTCGGTTTCGACTCTAAACCATTTGAGGTTGCTGGATTGATGATATAGGACAGGGGTGGCGAACCTTTATACACCAACGTGCCATTTTTTCTAAAAAATTGCTTAATGAGGTCATAGACGTGCCGTCAAATAATTCTGACTTCGTGATTATCGGGAAAATAATAATACTAAATATTATCAACTCAAAACTCTTTATTTACATTGAAAAAAGAAAAAAAAACATTTTGCAATGTCTCAGTTATACACGTAATTCAACTTAAAGTAATATCAGAGTGACTTCTGTTGTTGCAGATTAGATGACCAATAACTTATATTAGGTTGTAAGATGTTAGTTTAAGCAGGACTGTTGATTTTTTTTGCTAGTTATTTACTGTTAGCTTGTTTTTTACGATTATTAATTGTTTTTTTTAGCATTAATTTTTAATTTTTTTATTAATAATTGTTTATTATTTTGTTTGTTTTTTGTGAATTTTAATTTAATTGTTACATATGCTTCATAGCGTCATAACATTTGTGTAATAACAATTCATAGTGTAACAACGATTGTGATCAGTGGAGTGCCCAAAATATTGTGTCGCGTGCCATAAATGGCACGCGTGCCATTGGTTCGCCATCCCTGATATAGGACAACCTACACGGTAGAAATGAAACTCGCAGAATTCGCTAATTTACCTAAGGTTAGGCTTAGCTTTTATGTTTGACATTAATGGACGTGATTGTACTCTTATGCAGAGATGCCAACTGCTCCAATATCATCGCGTTGTTGATTAACAGGACTTCCCCCAATAGTTTTTTCCCCCAATGGTTATCCGATTGACAGTCCGTGAAAATCCGACCATAAGAATTTTTTTTTTCTTTTTGCAAATAGGAATGAGTAAATATCTATTGTTATCTATGAAAGTTTTTCTTGAATTTAATTCCGTGAGTTATTGAAGTTTTTTTCGGATTAAAATAGTCTTGAATTATCGTCCTGTGATTTATGTATGAGTCATTTTCATGATATAGAAGACAATCATAACTTGTCGAGCGAAGAAAAATATATTGTTTTGTAACTACTTTAATGTTATTTTTTTAAATTTAATTTTAATTCGAACTTTAATATGTTCTTGTAATTTGAAACGATCTTATTATTAGCTCTATTAAATATTGACACTATTAAGTAAAAGCTATAGCACTGTCTTAATGTTTTAGTATAGTGGTCAATAGAAAATTTTATTAAAAGAAAGTAATCAGTTATAATCTGCATATAATATGCATCAGAAATAAATTATATTTTTTTATAGATGGAGAATATCATCAATGGCTGTTCCAAAACTGTTCTGAAGACATTTGAAAAATATTACAAAAATGGAGAACCGGTTGATTGCAAGGCGCAAGTATCATTTCAATCATGAAGTTTTGTTTTTTTCAGTTTTGTATAGTTAGTCTAAAGTAAGGACTCCCCTATCCACCCTAGGCGGTGACTATGGTAGTGAGGTATAACTCTTTCAAGTAGGAGTGTGGGGTGACTGTTTAGGACAGGTTTTGGTTCCGTTCTTTTCTTCTAGAGCTAACACAATAGACCGAAGAAAAGGAATCTTTTTCTTCTGTATATTGTGTTAGCCCTAGAGTGAAAAGAAGCTACAATCCCTGAAATATGCTATTCGCGTCTCCATAGCAGCAGATGGCCTCGGACATTGTGGTAAGGGAGTTCTTATCGTAAACAAACTATATACTGATTTATATAAAAAACACTATAATATTTTTTTTTTAGATTTTACTAAAGAATTCTCAATTTGCAATATTTTAATACTTTGTATGTTTCCCAAATATAAAAAGGTCACGGGCTGTAATATTAGAAATTTTGGAACAATAGTAGCGAAACATTCAGGGTTATATATTAACATTAGAGAAGTTCACCACAGTTAAGTATATCTAATTAATCAGTTCGCATGAGGGCATATAAAGTAAATGTAAAGTCCTACTTAAATCGATGAATCAGAACAGAACAACGTGCATCAGAGTGATTTTTAGTGACAGATCATGGGAGTAAGGAAGGTATTTAACTTCAAATGGTTATAGCTTTTGGCGAATATTGTATAGGTTTACTGACTGTTTACAAATGTTGTAAAAGTATTCGTCAAAGATGTTATACGGATAAGCTAAAATACATGGCAAGTTAAACGTCAGATCTCGCATGAATGTTTTCCTGTTACTGCTAAAATGATAAGGTGTAATGGATAGTTATGTTTCTGACATTTCTTTTCTGATATGAGTAAAGTTATGGTGTATCCATTTTGTGTCTCTAAATATGTTACTTCTTCGCATTGTTCTGTTCTAAACGCATATTTCTAATTTTTACTTGAAACGTGTCATGTGAACTGCTAATCACTTACAAGAACTTTTCGATGCACTTTGTTATTAAACCAAGTAATGGCGCTATTAACCTTAGTATATTTTTTTGATGCTGAACTGCGTGTTCCCTTTTCATTTGATTAACCCTCATGAAATTGTCTTAAATGTCAATTAATATCTAAGAATTTTCTAAAAACAAACCTGTATGGAGACAATTATCTTTAACCCTTTGACGGTTAGGGAAATGAGCAGTTTTCCTTTCATTAATTCGCGAAGTATTACGAGCAAACAGAAGTCGAAAGTGGCAGCTGTTTTCGCCCACCGTTCTTCCGAAAATGTCACCCTTCTCTGGCGATGCCAACTGCTCCGCTTTCTGGAATAGTTATAATAAAGTGGTAACAAATTATGTAGTAAAATTCGTTGAAGAAGGACAGTTACGTCTACTTTTTAACAGAGTAAGCAGTAAATTGCAGATTTAACGTTGCATTTTGAATGAAACTTATAATTTTTGATACCTAGTGATGAAAAATTTACTTAAAAGGAAAAATACTATACTGAAAGTAACTTGAATTTCGCTACCACTAGAAAATACCATTTTACAAAGCGGAGCAAGTTGTCATCGGCTAAATAAATACAACTAATGTAAAACTTTATGAAGCATTTAAATACAGTAATTACCTAAATACCCTGAACAAAGTCTTCATCAGGCTCGAAACTTGATAAGCTTTATGTATCATAATTATCTAACTTTCGCTTTTCAGCCATTTTACTTTACAAACATCCTAAAAAAACGCTCCAAAATACGCATAAAAAGAACAAGGTAAAAAAAAAAAAATTCCCTCTTCATTATGAAAAGAAATTCATGGAACCCGTACTGCCATCTGTAGGCAGTAAAACTAACTATGTTTCGCGATTCGTTTTTAACTTGGTCAATGCAGAATAATAATGGCGAACAAGCTCAGCTCGCATTGGGGAAAAATTTCACTACGCGAGTAGTGCTCGTTACTAACCATTACGGTCGAAATCTTGCTCCCGAGCGGAACTCGTTTGCACTCATTATGAAGCACGATTAGACGGCTAGCCGAACTCGTTCATAACCGTCAAAGGGTTAAAAATGGTTTTAAACATTATGTTAAATAACAGAAACAATCAAAATTCAAAATTATGAAACCAAAAGTAAAGGAATTATTCGTGGTGTTGTATTTAATAAAATATTTACGCTAAATACAAATGAATTCAACATATACTTTATGATATTCCTGTTTTTGTGCCCGTTTGAATCATGACTTGATGCACTAAAAAAGTCCCCATGAAAAATAACGTCAAATATTTACAGGATATTTGGAGCATTTGTGACAGATGCCATAGCACTTTCAGCTTTCGCAACTAAAGTAGACTCTCTTAACAATCCTGACCATATTTTCGTCAAAATGATTAAAGAATGCAATCAGGCATTTGATATAAAGCGGGTTATTTTCCTGAGTAAGTATACTGCAAAATATCTTAACTTTCTTTTGTTTTTAAAATATATGAGTATCCAACTCTTACAAGATTATTCATCAAATATTATTTATGATTAAAGAATTATTTATCAAACATTTTCATTAGGCACACCTATCGATTGATCAAATAATAGAATTATAAGAGAGTGAACAAATTTTAATTAATATATGTTATAGATATTGAGAATATATAGTTATTTATTGATACTTTTATGAGGATATTCGTAAAAACCATAAAAATATTCTAGGAATGGAGGAAATATGTTCCAGGAATATAATATATATGCTATCCCAACAGCTTCTTCTCTTCTCATTAGAAAGATGGGATACATTTTTTACACACGTACAAAATTCTATTGAGAAAATATTGTAAAAAATGTGTTCTCTCGTTGGCTTCTTATCTTCTCATTGGAACGCTTGGATACACTTTTAACACACTTACGAAATTCTAATGATTATCGTTTGTAAACTAAATAATATAAAATTGTAGGTCTTACGGGTGTGTCACATTCACTTCTATTTTCGTAATTTACATATAATAATAAATTTTCAGTTTAATGAAATGGTAATTTCTCATCCATCCATCTTACAGTTTATATAATTAGTTAAGGATACGTTCATTGTTATAGCGGGATTCGAACCCACTACTCTACCACAGAGCGGTTTGTGGAACGGCAAGACTGGAAACAGAAAGACCATTTGGTAATTAGTCTAAGTTATAAATTTGTCCGCAATTTTAATTTTAAATAAAATGGTAGCAAATTAGCGCTCAAGCAAATTTATTAACGAAAATAAGTTGAAACCTTTGCTTACGGTATACCATATTGTACCATCACAAGTGGTCCACGTGTTGTACCATCCGTAAGAAAAAGGTTAAAATACATGGTGTGATATCAGATAGATGTATTGCCATTCATTTTATTAACTTATACTGGGGTGAACACCGTAATCCTTATTTCATTAAAATAAATTTCTCTTTTATTTTGGAGGATGGGTGGAAGAATGCTCAACGAACGGTATGGAGGGTGGTTTACTGGCTAAAGAGTAAAATAATAATAAAAAATAGCAGTATATGGAAAATACAGAAATTCTTAGAGCAAGGTTAAGAAAATATCTAATATTTCAAAATATGTGTGACATTTCTTTTGTAGGTCTGATTCCTCGGCGACTGCAGGCATATTTCAGGTTAGGAGCACTGAAACCAATGGATTTCTTCAAGAAAGTTGTTGTTGAAACCATCAAAGAAAGGAGAGAAAAAGGAGTGGTAACAAGCTTTTAAAAACTGCAGTTCGTTAATACTAATAATATGTCAAAACTTTGTTCATCGATCAAGAATCAACTTGTGTTCAAACTTTACTAGATAAAGAACAAGAGTGGATGAACCAGGCAAATAACATTTTCAAAGAGCTAAAATGACGGTAAAAAGAGAAAGAGAGGTATCCGAACTATTTTTATGAAGACTAATTAGACCATAGGGTTAATAATTATTTCCCTAATTTTATTTACCAA
Source organism: Parasteatoda tepidariorum (assembly GCF_982258835.1). Taxonomy (NCBI): domain Eukaryota; kingdom Metazoa; phylum Arthropoda; class Arachnida; order Araneae; family Theridiidae; genus Parasteatoda; species Parasteatoda tepidariorum. The sequence goes on from NC_141759.1 coordinate 12,731,574, forward strand.
TACCTAATTTGAAACAAAAATCATGCACGCATACTCAAAACTAAAGGGGATTAATGGGTAAGAATTTAAGAGAAAGTTAAACCGATTGTGCTATGTAGAACATACCCATAATGCCATGATTAATGAGGGATAACACTGAAAATATCATTTACCTGCTATATCATCACCTCCTACATCAAGATGCCTCCACACGGTCTTTTATAAGTAGTCCGCGCAGACTGTTTAAAAAGTGAGCTAGTTGTGCGTATGAACCCAAAACCTTTTATAAAAGTAATTGAGAGAAATTTATCTTATATATTTGAGAATTGAATCTGTAGTGATTGACAAGTGAATAAGGCAAGCCAATAATATTCATAAATAAAATAAATTTTTTGTCACATATTTGCTATCACTTTCTTATTTTAACTATATTCTGTATTAAATGACTCGTTCGGTAAATGGATATCCTTCACAGTGGTCTGATCGGACTACCTATGAAAAACCGTGCGGAGGCTATATTCTCTTTTCATACAATCAGGAATGCCAGACTTTTATACTTTATGGGAAAACTTCTTCTAGTGGTAGCATACTGTATGTGTGCTTGATGTTCTTTGCGACGAAAATTTAATTTAAATATTTTTTCCACACCACTACTTGTAAATGATTTAAAACTTCTCATGAAACACCACTTAGTAACATTTTCGTTCTGAGGTTAATATTAAAATGTTAGCAAAATGAACCAGAATTCAGAAAGCAATAGGTTTTCCTAAATTCTATGAAAGATTTTGAAACGGCGTAGTAGTTGGCCGCCATATATAATATATATACGTGTGTGGCAGAGATAGCCAACTGCTCCGGACACGCCAAGAATTTAAAAAGCGGTGAATAACTACAAAGTAAATTTTGCAAATATTTGACTATTTTTGCTTGCTTCTTAAAAGGTACAGCATGACATAAGTACTATCAAGTGCATACCTGCCAACTCTTCCGGATTTTCCGGAAGATTTTGTTTTCATATTTAAAGTGGTAGTAAATATATACTATTTTTTCTTTTTTAAACTTAATTTTTAAATGATTTTGATCACCACTATTCTTACAAAAATTAAGCACATATATTAATATGCGTTACTATCATGGTTGTCAACTTAAGTTTGCTCATATACAGCGTATTTGTTTGCTTAAAATTGAAGTTTTAATTCCATTTTAATACCAGACATGCCAACTGCTCCGGACGCGCCAAAATAATTAAAAATACGGTAAATAACTACAATGAAAATTTTGCAAGTATTTGACTATTTTTGCTTACTTTTTAAAAGGTACAGCATGACAACAGTACTAAAAGTTATTAATTATATAAGCCTACGAATTATTTAAAAATAGTGGTAGATAAAAATCCACTAAATTGAATTTATTAAACTAAGAATCATAATTGATCAACTACCACTTTAAAATATAAATTTGCTGTCCGGAGCAAGTTGGCATCTCTGTAATACCAGTGGGAAAAATGATAATGAAAGGGATTAAAAGTTGGCAGGTATGCAAGTGGTGAATTATATAAGCCTACGAATTATTTAGAAATAGTGGTGGATAAAAATCTACTAAATTGACTTTATTACATCAAGAATCACAATTGATAAACTACCACTTTAAATTATATATTTGCTGTCCGGAGCAAGTTGACATCTCTGCAACTTACTCCGGACAGCAGATAAATATTTTCGAATGGTAGTCTTTCAATGTGCGATAGTTAATTTAGTAAATTCTATCTATAGGGCATTTAAATACCACTTCTTTTAAATTATCCAAAGGTTTATATTATAAGCTACTTCATTGCTTATGAATGCGAACTAGCAACTGTCACCGAAAGGTTACCGGTACAACTTCTGTCAAGTCAAGTGCATATAAGTCATGTTGAGCGTTTTAAAAAGTTTAGTTTGTAGATCTCACCCCTTTTTATAATACAGTCAGACCCCGCTATAGTGAACACGGTTTATAGTGAATGAAATGTTCGGTCCCGTGCCTTGCTATACACGTATAATGTTATTTTTTGTGGATATAGTGAACCAAAAAAGTGAAGAAGTTGGATCTAATAAACTTTTTTCTGTCTTTGACTGATTCTTTTCTTCATTTTTTTGGAATAATTTTGAATTTTCTACTTCAAAATAAATAGATATACAGACTTTCAAAACCATCTATAGAGGGGAAAGTAGCGATAAGTATTTTTTCCTGTTTGATTCCTTTATCTCACTTCCCCATCCCTAAACATGCCAAGCAGATTTTTCCAACCCAGGTAGATGATGCACCTGTTAGATGTCAGTGGGATCAATATGCATTTTCTGTCAGAGGGAATGAGTGATTATTCATTATTCGTCAAAGGGTTGGACACTAATCTGTGTTGATAAGGCCCTCATTTCTACTCCTTTTTGCTCTCAGTTCAGTTAAAAAAAGCCTGCAAACCAATGCCTTAATCTCAACTATGGCGAGTAGTAAACGTAAAACGTTCTCCTTTGATGATAAAACGGGCATAATCTGAAAAATTGAAAATGGATGTAATCAAACTGATATTTTGAGAGAATATAAACTCTCCAAATCTACAGTTTGTAACAGCTGGAATAATAGATAATTTCTGCTCATGAAAAAAAAATTTGATAGCAGAAAAAAGTTGTGAAAAGCAGATCACAAGGATGTGGAAGAAACATTACTGAAGTGGTTCAGCATTCGAAGAAGCCGCAATCTTCCAGTATCTGGACAAATGTCGATGAATTTGCTAAGCGATTTTGTGAGACTACTTTTATGTGCTCGAATGGCAGGGTAGACAGGTTTGAAAAGTGGAATAACAGAAATTCAAGATCTGAGAGTCGGGAAACGTTTCCATATTTGATATTCAGGATTGCTCATCAGCTAAAGATTAAAAAATTTTTTTTGTACGCAAGACGAAGAGTTATTAAAAATAACGCATTTTTTTACTACTTCATAATATTTTTCAATCATTTATTTGAATAATATGTAATAAAAGGGAGGAGTTTGGGAACCATTAATTAAATTGCCTGCTTAACGGATATAGTGAACTCCCGGTTATAGTGGACCGAAACTTCGGTCCCTTGAAGGTTCACTATAGCGGGGTTTGACTGTATTTTGTCTTATTCGGGGCAGTTGGCATCCATGGTGTGTGTTTAAAAAAAAGTGGTCTGTGTTAAAAGGTTTGGTCGTCAACAAACAATTATTTTGTGGTGATTTCGACTGCTATGATTTCCAGTTTTTCAGTTTATTTATTCATATTTCACACTCTTCTTAGAATAAAATCATTTTCCTCCCTTTTTCCAGAGGTATGATGATTTTTTGCAAAGTTTGATGGACGCCGTGGAAGAACAAAAACCTGAAGTGAAAAAAACAGACACAAAAGAAGAAGAGGACGTACACGATCAATATGGTAGTGTAACGAATACACAGATGCCAAAACAACTTAAATATAAATGTAGGTTTAATTATGAATATTTTTATTACGCTAACGGAATTTAATTTAATTATAAACCGCGTTTAAAGGTGCCTATTTACTCCCGACTGCGAATAAATATTTTCTAGTGGTAGCGTTTTCAAGTATGATTCCTTGTCAGTAAGTTTGATTTATGAGTTTTTACTCACCTCTGTTTCTAAATATATAGCAGGTTATGTATAACGCCGCTATGCTTTGTTGAACCTTTTAAAAAAGTTGGTAGAATTAACTGAAAATCTGCAAATTTTAGTTAATAGTTCTTTACCGCTTTTAAAATCAATTTGTAGAACCCGGAGCAGTCGGCATCTCTGCTGCATTACAAGCTTTCTTTCTTTCTTTAAACAAAACTGGGTGCCTAGGCCGCGCAGCGGCCCCTACCCCATTCATCATTAAAATTATATACAGTGAATAAAACATTTTGAATTATGTAACAATGTGGTAACATTATAATGAAGTAACCATGATTAAAAGTATGTACAAACTTGATCGGAGATTTGCATTAATTGCCATTGAGAAATGAATATAGCCATGATTAGATGGATATACATGAAATACGAGCTTAATCTGTGATATTTACATTAATTGCTGTAGAAATTTGAAACTGAGCATTAATAATTGATGATAACATATATACACAAAATCGTGATTCAAAAACATGAAATACATGCTTAATCTGTGATATTTACATCAATTGCAGTAGAAATTTGAAATTGAGCATTAAAAATTGATGATAGCATATATACAGAAAATCGGGATTCAAAATCATGAAGATTCTACATAAATTTTGCTAAGCCTTAGTGGCACCATCTAGTGTGATCAGCATTCAAAAATATTAATTCGTATAGTAATAGAGATACTAACTAAAGTTCAAAACATATTTACGTTCAACACAAGTTCAAACAGTCTGCGGCACATTTGAGACATCTTGGTTATGAGTTGCAAATTCGCTGCGTGTGACCGTAATTTTGGCAGTTGTAGCATTGGATTGGGCATCTCCGGCCGCGGAACCTTTCAATTTTCACCGGAAGGGCACAAATATTGGTAACTGAGAAGTGACTTCCGCTGATGTAGTCGGTATTTCGGGCCTATTTGGCACAGGCGTGAGGGACTGCTCCAAATTATTTTTCTTTTTCTTTTCATCTTCTTTAATTCTCCTTCCCATATCTGCCAACTCTTAAGCCATTTTGGTTTCAAAATCCGAGCATTCCTCATCTGTCGTTGAAGCACGTGCAGGTCTTTCGGTCAGCCGCTTTCCGCCACGTCCGTGGTGGTGATACGTAGTCATTGTTGTTTGATTGCAAACATGAAATGTTTGCAGCCACAAGCTGCAATTCTAACAAACTCGAAGATTTAAAAAATTATTTTCATGTCATGTGTCACCAACAAAGTTAGAAATTAGGCATTGTCTACCTTGATTAGACATTGTGTGCAATGTCTGAAATATGTTGAAAGTGCATTCTATACAATATCCAAAATAGGTATCGTACGAAATGTTCAAAAGTGAACAACATAGCAGAACTTTGGAACAATCATAATAATATTATTTGTAAATAATTATTAATTTCTAATTATCTAAGTTTTTTGGTATGTTTGTTAAATTGTAGTTAAAGTTGTTTAATTTAAAATTACATTGCATAATACAACGTAATAATTGAAAAAAAAAGAATAAGAAAAATATATTTGTTCAAAATGTTGAAATTGTGCAAAACATTCATAAGAAAAGATTTTGCATGCAATACCAAAATTTTATTACATTTTATAGACGTTGTTGAACAGCAGACCGATTATTGAGTTTGCGACTATCAATGTTCAACTCCGTAGCCTAGTAATTTTGAACCTAATCCAGAAGACAGGGAAACTCCTGGATTAAATATTGGGAAAAATTTGTTTTCGTGGAGGACTTTTGATTAAACTAACCCGCATTTGCTTTACATGGAGATGAAAACAACCCACGGTTAGCCTAGTGACAAAGGGACTCCAACCCATGATCCGTCTACCACTGAGGATATTATACGTTAGCACTGTGGTCAGTGCTATGCGGATGCGAAATTTATATCGACTTGCCATTACTGGGATTCGGGTCACTTCATTGAAAAGTTAGAGCGCTATCCCCTGAACCACCATGGCTTACAATACCGATATTGTCGTTAACAGTTACATGAGATAGAAAATCATGCTATGGAGTTTTCAATAGTTTTTTTATATTAAGGATAATGTTCATTTTTTATGCTTTTGCTCAGTTTCTGAATTATCACTGTAAGAAAATTGCAAAACAGATAAAATTTTATTGTTTTACCTGTAAGTGCTTAGTAGGCTCTGGAAAATTTTTGTTTATACTAGTATTATTATTCTCTCACAAATGTATTGATAATGGTGAGCTGATAATGTTAATTGATATGTACCTACAAATATATTGATAACGAAATGGTTACCATTTTTTTTATTTCGATGCTTTTTGTGGAAATTTACTTCAGATTGTAGAAAAGGAAAACGATATTTGTTTATCTACCACAACAAAATATTAATTATAATTAATATATATTTTAATCTTCCGTACTCTCGTGATGTTAGATAGATAACATTGTAGATTTAAGTAATACATCCGCCAGTGAAAATTTCAGCTGGTAGATGTAATGAGCACATTATGAGAGTTTAATCTTAATCAGCGGCAGGACATAAGGCATAGAACTTGTCTCGGCCTATAATCCAAATGCTAGCTGTTCTGAATAATGATGAACTCATCATCTAGTTTTGATAATCTATCCCTTTCTAAAGCCGTGGTAAGTATCCTTTCCACCAGTTTTTTAAAGCTATGGTGAAACTTTTACCACTTTAAATTTAGGTTTCCATTTGTTAATAACTTCAGCTTTCTTGAAGTGCGTTTAAATAGAATTGGCAACCATTTGTTAATTTAAGAAAACGTATAAAAGTTATAAAATGCATTATTCTTTTTGAAGATTGTAGCATTTATAAAATTTATTTTATAAATAAAGAAAAATAAAAGTCAAGTTCCTAATAGGTAGTGTTAAATAAAATTACCACCAAAAAATGGCTTTTCTATAAACTAAATGAGTTTTTTTTTCTCCTATCAATTACTATTCTTATAACTATTTCAATTCCAAAAATTTAAGATTTTGGGGACAGTGTTTTCCAAAAGAACTAATATTTATTATAGATCTTTTAAAAAGCAGGGTTCTCTTATAATTTATTATAATTGCCTCATTTTATTTCCAACTGCATAATTTGAAATCGAAATTCTGCAATCATTATGTGAAAATTAAAGTAAAAGCAAAACCAATTCTGTTACATTAATCATACTTATATTGAAGTGACTACTTTATGTTATTTTCGCCGATAAATAAATTATCCTGAAAATGTCACTTACCTGATTCATCCACTAAGCTTTTCATATATTATCCACAGAATTTACTTGCATAGTTTCTTAATTAACTTTTCAACTGAGCTTAAAAATTATTGCGATTTATTTATTTTTTTAATATATGTACTTTTTCAATAATTGGCTCAAAAACACACGCGTTAATTAAAAATTAATCAGAAGTTTGCACGCGATAAATAAAATTTAAATTCATTAAAATATCTGTCACATTATTAAGGTGAGTGACAATGTTTCGGTAAGGATTTGACTCCTAGGATACATTAATGTATCAAGCAATCAAACACATTAATGTGTGAAGCATTTTACTTTATTTCAATTTTGATTTAAATCTACTGTAATATATGAAGTTATAGCATAGGTATTTTATGTAATTGTAGTGAACTAAAGTATAAATGTTGAAACAAATTGATTTTTTTTATTGTTTACCAAGGCTTCATTTGTCCTTTGGAACTATTACATAACTAACTAGACCAATTTATATGCACTGATGACCAAATTCCTTTAAATCTAATTTACAAATCCCTTATACCCCATCTTAGCTACCACAGGTACATGCATTTTCTGGAACTGCGGAAATTCCGCAGATGTTGGACAGTATGCATGAAGTAGTAGTACTATTTTCTTTAAAGTATACAACTTCTTTTTTAGGGCTGTCAGAAGATGAACTTGTGGCTCAATGCATTCTATTTTATTTTGTTGGATACGAAACTACAGCTTCAACGATAGCTTACATGGCGTATGCATTAGCAACAAACCAACAATGGCAAGATAAATTAATTGCTGAAGTGGATGAGGCGTTCAAGAAGCACGTGAGTACATCTTAAAACAATGCCAAGTGTGTGAAAAATACTTTTTTTTTGTCAGAAGATGAGAAGTGTTAATCTGTATCATAAAGTTATGCATCATAAAGTGTTAAGCTGTATCATATCGTGTGAGTTATAAATAAGAGAGTGTTCCCAAATGTCCCCCACAGTGATAACAAACTACTCATAAAAGCTATTTGAAATTTTCCTGATTTCACAAACTTTTCAATTTTGATTATTTTCATTTAGCATGCATCGAACTTCTATAGATACTTGAAGTTTCTATGCCCTTTCGGTGATCATGAAGAATTTAATAATAATTCTTTCACCCTTTCAATACGGCGAAAAATCAGTCCAAGTGCTCCCCATTGACGGGATCAGTTATTTTTCCTCCAAGCGATTATTAGATAAAATAACTTTCATGCCCAAAAGGTTGAAGGTCTTGGAGACGCATAAGCGTCCCCATAACAGCACACCACCAATAACAATTATTTCACAAGCTTCACTGATGGGACAGCATATGTCCCGCCGTAAGGACAAAGCATCTAAATCCCAGGACAGGGTATGTCCCGGCCGGAATTCTAGAGTCCATAACTCATTTTTATTGACATTTTACTTAACATTTTGATGATTATTTTAGGCAACGTTTTTTTTAATTAACATTTTCATGTACATTTGTGTTAACATTTTTGTTAACGTATTTATTTATGAACACTTTTCGAAATTAACAGTTATAAAATAAGAAAGGTAAAAAATTGAAAAATTTGAAAGTAGTGGTGGAGGAACAGCAGTATCTAAAGTCTGGATTTCTTGAGGGGGTGGTAGGGCTGGAAACAGTTCTTGCACAGTGCTGCTACGTTGCAAGAGGTGCACACTATTTTCGAGAGTGCCTCTTTATTCATTTTTACGAACCATGCACATCTATTGTGCGTTTTTCTTTCAATTGGGAAATGGTTTCCAACATTGAAAAGTTGTTGATGATGATGATATAGTTTTGGAGGAAGAGGGCCTTTGCTTATTGACTTCCTTGTTCGCATTTCTATACTTTCGTTCGTACATTGGGCAGTGTAAATGCAAAAGCTTTTGGGAAAGATCTTGAAGTAAGAATACACTTTGGTGGCTTCGTTGCCAATAGAGAAATTTGCTTGGCCCTTGATGTAACTATCTAGTGGCATTCGTGGTGCAAAGTTAGTTGGATAGGACCATGAAAGTGACGGTGGATTCTAGTTCTGGAGCTCAACTTCATCATCAAACAAATCATTGTGATTGGGTGACACGACTTCATTGCTGGTCTCCTCTACAGTGTTTTCCGAAGGCTCACTAATATAAGCGAGCTGTCCCAACTTGTTTTCAGGGTAAATTCTTTTTTGACTCATTTCGACTCTTTATCAGAAGAAGGAGCCTTCGAATAAGCCTTCAAATTGTTTAGAAATAGTGGTGGTTGAAAACCTAATAAATTGAATTTATTAAAACAATAATCGCAGTTAATAAACTACCGCTCGAAAATATGTATTCGCTGTCCGTAGCAAGTTGTCGCTTGCTTGATTAGATCTGGAATGATTGACGTGAGAAATTCATGGACTCAGAACGATGAGACCTTAAATCGGTTTGGAGCCCAAAGTGGGCGTTATTTTCTGTCCTAGATATTTTTCAGTAACTGGGACATATGCTGTCCCAGCCGTAATATCAAAAATTTACCAGACTTGGACAGCACATGTCCCGTCCGGTGCGAAAGGGTTAAAAAAGAACGGAATACATTTTACAGTATAGATTTTGCCGCTAATTTAAAAATCTGATGAACCTCTGGGTCGTCTGGTAAAGAGATATACTTGACCTTTATGCTGTTTAAGAAACAGAGGTTGCTATGAAACGGTGGATGTTTAAAAGTTAATAGTTTTACATTTTTAGTGGTTTGCAATATTTTTGCAATAAGTTTTACTAAACTGCGTGCACTGTGTAGGAAAGGGAGGATTAACTCTTTAATCAGTTCCAGTAATATGAACTTTTATTTCAACTGTACATGAAACCTTCAAAATCACAAAAACACTCTTAATATTATCTGACCGCAAAGAATTAATCCATTTTTGTTATTAATTTAAGTATAGTTTTGTTTCAGCATCATGGCCTTTACTTCTACTAAAAGGAAGCATGCTATGATATCTGAGAGAGAAAATGATAACATATGGAATAGGGATATAGCTTTACGAAGTTTGAAATAGAATATTAATAAAGGAAATTAAATTTTAAAAAAATCATCTAAAGCTTCAGATTAGATTCCATTTGTACAAAGGGTTTAAACAAAAAAAGAGCTAAAAACTATTTAGGACATTAAGACAAATTAATTTTAAAATAAAATATATTTATACTTACTCGAAAGAATAGGCAATTATTACGTAGTTATATTTAATCAAAAAATATAAATTTTCGGAGTTTATTATGAAAAATCAATCAAATACCTACGTTAATAATCCATAACCTATACTTGAATAGTTCGATTAACCGATGAGAGTGCTGTCACAATTATTTCGGATTACTGAGGTCTTACTGTTTAAGAATGCCTAAAAAGAAGCTTTTTATTGTTTTATTGTAGGACATTAAACAAAAAATTAAATTTTTAAGCTCTATGTTTTTAGGGCGAAGTTGGTTACGACGCAGTGAGAGACATGAAACTTATGGACGCGGTCGTATCAGAAACTTTGAGAATGTATCCACCTGGTTTAATGTGAGTACTTTTTCTCTTTTTAATTTTTTAGTTCATATCGCATTCTACTTTAGGACCTGGATTTTTTTAGAGCCTCGATTGTTAAATTGTTTTACAAAAAAATAAACGCATCTAGAATACTTATTGTTATAATTATTTATATTATAAAAGCAAGCAATTCACAACTCCACCACATTCAATTAGAAAAAATTAATTTAAGAATCGAAAATATTTTTGTACTATACTATTAATATATTACAGATTTAGAATTTTGTAAATCTAGGTATCTTATCGGGTCGGGCAAGTTTGACTCAGCCTTTCATCCCTTCAGTGGGTCGATAAATGAGTACCAAGCATGCTTGGAAACTAAACACTGGGGGTTCCGCTTTCGGCTGACCACCTGACCGGAACATCTGTTCCTGCACCCCAGAGCCCAAGGTCAAGAAAACTGAGATGGCTCAGTAGGCCTTGGCCATCTATGGGCTGTCGCGCCACTGAGTTTAGTTTAGTTTTAGGTATCTTATATCACCATAATATATCAATGTCTACATTATCTCTAATATTTAGATATCCCGAGCTATATTCTAGATTGATCTATGTATAATTCCAGACATTAGAGGTCTGCTTAAACGCGAGTATTTTTCCCTTTTTTAATTTTCCTGTCTTTATAGCGTGTTTCTTTCGGCCTGAGTTGCTTTGCGAAACATATTAATAAACCTAGGAAGCATTGTTATTCTTATTTATAATGCGAAATTAAGCAAATCTCATATCATGTCCGGTCCATGATATTAAATTACTGAAAATAGCAAACTTCTTCTTTAGTTATACTAGCTGGGCACCTGGGCCGCGAAGCAGCCCCTACCCCATCCACCGTGAGTTATTTAGAATTGTGTGAGTTCTTTGTGGTCAGCAGGCAGTGTGGTAGCTATGAGGGGGATTCACAAGCACTTTGCTTGAATAAATAGAAATAAAGAAAATAAAACAAAGCAACTTGCTTTAAACTATGTGTGGCTATAGAACTGGATGCAGATTGATGGTCTACGTGGGGAAACGCTTGATAGATCTTTCAATATTGTTGTTGCTGAATCTGATGCTATAGGTGGATCTGTGAGGTCTGTGAGTTGAGGCTCTTGTTTATTTTGATGAATGTGATATGAGGCGTCGGATGTAAAGTGAGGGGCTATTGGTCTGAATTTTGTTTCTTTTTTGCAGTTTTCGATGGTGAATATTTGGTTGAAGTAAGCTACATTGCATTTTTTGGCCTTGTCAAAGAAATCTGCATTTAATTTGTGAATTTATTGTGATACGGTCGGGATCTTGAGGTCTTTATGAATATTTGTATTTCTGATGAACTATCTTGCACAGGTGATTTTTCTTAGTATCTTGTTCTGGCATCGGTTGAGCTTCTTCATGAGGAATTCTGGTATGGTTGTCCATGCAGGTGAGGCATACGAGAGAATTGGTCTAATCATCGAAGTATATATCAGTTTTCTTAGTTTTAATGATACGTTCTGGTTGTAGATGAGTGGTTGGATTATTTTTGTTGCTGTATTTGCTTTATCTATTATATTATGATGTGTTAGATTTGAAGGGAAAGTAAAAGATAAGTCAGTCGATTTAGTCATGCACAAACTTAAGCTATGACTTTTAAATTTTTTTCACCCTGATTCTTATTCCGTATGAATACATTCATGACTCGCCCGCTCCAAAGAGGTAAAGTGTATAAATAATTATAATTGGACCTGAAGGTTGAGCTCAGTGCGTTTCAATAGCTAAAGAGAGCTATTAAAAATTTAAAAATATATATATAATAATTTCAATGCTGAATAACTGCAAATTTGAAAAGGACACCGGTGTTCCATGCTGTATCTCCTAACCATTAATTATTAAAATGCTAAATATAATATTTTTCATTTATTCTGACTTAAGTTAGTACAAAATTATGAAAAAAGTATGAAAAATATAATTAATAAAAGCTCCAAGAGATGATTGAAAAATTATCATTAATTATTAGAAATAAATCTAGGTTTTTTCATGTAAAATTTATCTCTCTGGCAACAAACTAGGAAGGAAATGGTTAGGTATCTGTAATTTTTTTGTGAGGTACCGCTTTGTCAGAATTAGTAATCATTTTAGTAATAAGTACAATTAGGGTAAGCTTATTGTTTAATTTCTCCTGCTTTTTTGAAATGCACCTCAAGATATTCAGGTATGTTATATTTCATAACCCATTCAGACCTGGCTTGCTGCATACCGGACATCAATCTATATTAACTACATTAATGTAACTATCTTTTTATTATAACCATCTATCCCATAATTTTTGTTTCGTTTGATGATAATGACTCTATTGCTTTTTAAATATTGCTATAAGCCATCTTCAGACTGAAGGCGATATCGTGAAGCTAAATGGATACTTCCAATGAAGAGAATATCTAGAAGCTAAATGGTTATTTCCAATAAAGGGAATATCTTGAAGCTAAACAGATACCTTCAATGAAGGGAATATCTTGAAGTTAAATGGGTATTTCCAATGAAGGGAATATCTTGAAGCTAAGTGATAATTTCCAAAGAAGGGAATATCTCGAAGTTATAGGGGTATTTCCAATGAAGGGGATATCTTGAAATTTATCTTACTTCAACTAAGCTTATCTAATTCCAACTGAAGGGGTGAAAGGAACTGAAATTGATAACATATTTTTGTTGTTTCAGTTATTGTAAATATAGTTCATGAAATCAAAATTAAATAGTTAAGCATAAAATTTACTAACGCTTTCAATTAAAAAAAACATTTAAAAAAACACTCGTTTGAGCGTGAAAAATTGGTTCAGAGTGCGTTCATACTTTTCAAACCGTTTTGTTTCCCAATCAAAAACTTTTAAAATTTGAAATGAAGTTAATTTAATATTTTTGTTTCATTTGTTTTATTTTATTATCTTTCTTTTTCAGGACAGCACGAATAACGACATCAGATTACAAGTTAGGTGATACAGGTATAGTTTTAGAAAAAGGAATACCTGTGCTTATTCCACTGTACGCAATGCATTACGATGTCGAGTTTTTTCCTGAGCCCGAAACTTTTAATCCCGAAAGGTATGTTCCATTTTAGATGTGAAATTTGTGATGATTTTCATTTTGAAATAAGCATTTAGAGTTAAAACCAGTCTAAACATTGTTCTTCTGCAAACATGAAAGCAAAAAAGACAATAGTTAATTGATATATTTTAATTGTTATAAAAAAAGGAACATATTAAACGCAGACGAATTTAAAATGAAGTAAGTTGCTTCTTTGCAGGCTGATAGTAAGAATAAATAGATGTTCTAAGGCAACAGGAATATACCCTTTACACAAGGCCTGACATCAGGCTCGTGACGTCACAAGAGGAACAAAAATCTCCGATTATCGTAGCCTTCTTTCAGACAAGCACTGACGGGTGAGGAAAACTTCAAATCAGGCCTGAATTCAGGCGCGGGATAATTGGATCTATGCCTCACGTGCTTATTTTTCGTCTGTCCTTTCAAGGTGAGGTTCTTAACATCAGGAATGATCTAAATTTGACCCACCTTATTTCAGGTTTGTTTAGGGATTATAATGATTTTTTTTTTCACTTTCTATATGCTAATTACAAAATTGGCGTAAAGTGTCACGATGACAAGAAGCCACAGTTTTCTAAAAATAAAAAGCGTGTTTTTTCTCTTCCCAAATTTTAATGTTTGAAAAAATATCTCAACACTGCATTTCTCTTTCGAATAAAAAATTACAAAAATTGAGAATTATTTATTGATTATAATGATTTTCCTCTAATGAAAAAACTTCGGCAAAATTGGACATTTTTAACATAAATTTAATATCTTAAAGTTTATATAATTGCACGTTCCCTTCCTGCCCTGAAAGAGGCATTTCTCGCCCTTGAGTTGGCTACAAGACAAATGGTCTTGGTCATAAATGTAGATAAAACAAAATATATGTTATTCTCAAGAAACAGAGTCCCAGACCCCTATCTTGAAACAAATTCTTATAGATTTGAAACAGTGAGGAGTTTTACTTACTTAGGATCAATTATTACCATTGACAACAGAATTACTCCTGAAATAAAAAACCGACTCTATTTGGCGAATAGGGCTGTCTATGGGCTCAGAAGATTTATTAAATCTAGGTTTCTTTCTAGGAAAACAAAGTTCTTAATCTACAAAACTCTTGTCCGGCCAGTCTTGACATACGCCTCTGAAGCTTGGACAATGACAAAACTGGAGGAAAATTGTATCGCAATTTTTGAGAGACAGATTTTGCGGGGTATACTTGGTGGTGTAAATGAAAACAATAACTGGAGAAGGAGATTTAACTTTGAACTGTACAAGATTTATAAACAACCTGATATTATTAAATACATAAAAATAAAACGAATGAATTAGATCGCAAACGTGATTCGAATGAGTGACGAAACACAATAAAAAAGATACTGCTTTTTAGACCAACTGGAAAAAGAAAGCGGGGAAGGCCGCGGTTGAGATGGGCTGACTCAGTGGAGTCTGATTTTTTTGCTATTAATGAAAAAAATTGGAGATCAAAGATAAATCGGAAGCCCGCGTGGATAAATCTTCAGAGGAAGACATTGGCTCACATTGGGCTGTCTGGCCAACTATGATGATGATCATTAATATCTTAAAAAATTTATAAATTTTTTGTCCGGTCTGAAACCTAAATAATTCTTTACTGCGAGATGGTGTGTATTTAGTTTGGAATTATAGCTTTGTTTCGAGTGTGAGGCAATTAAAATGCGTCTTTTTTATTTTTTTCGACAAAAGCTGCAAAAAATATTATTTATGATGATACACTTTCTGTTTTTTCGTATTTATTTGATTTAATTATTCGCTTCTAGGTTCATGGATTCATCTAAGGTTAAACACCCACAATATACATATTTACCATTTGGCGAGGGACCACGGAATTGTTTGGGAATGAGATTTGCTTTGTTGGAGATTAAGTTATGCATGGCTAATATATTACATCATTACAAATTTAGAACTCATTCAACAACAAAAGTAAGAATTTTTGTATGTTATAGATAACCCAAATCATGTTTTTTTTCAGTATTGTTTTTTTTAGGTAATGTGTTAGACAAATTAATAAAAAAATTACTTGTTATGAACCAGTATCTGTAGTGAAAATTTTTTGTATAGACCACTTTATGTTTCCTGTTATTGATGAGTTAATAATAAATATTGGATAAGACATTTTCTTAAATAATTCGGAAGCTAAAACAGTGGGGCCACAAGTAGAAACGTCTTGAGGCAATTTATGTAGCAAAAGAGATAACAGAATATTTTAATATTAGATTTCACATTCTGTTTCAGTTGTATACTCGAAATAAGGAAATCTATTCCAAATCAGTGTCGTTTAAATAATTGTGTTTATTACACAGTGGACGAAATGTTTAGTTAGAAGAAAGTGATTATACAAGGTAGAGGTGATGTGTTTGGGGTACCAGTGGTCGGAAAAAAACTACAACTACTTTATTACAACAGTAGTTAACTAAAATTACTTTTTTTTTAATATAGGAACTGCAAACTACTTTCGAAATGTAGTCAACAAATTTAGCTGGAGAACACCAATATTCAAAGTTAGTTTGAATATAATATTGAAAAGCATGAGGAGGTATTAAGAAGTTTTAATTCATGTTTTTATGAAATTATTTTTTATTCTAAAGCACTTATTATGAATTTGTTCTTTTAGCTTTACGCTATGCTTTTTTAATCAGTATGGTTTTCTCTCCATGCTTTTCGCGTCAGTAATTTAAGAAATGCTAGGAAATTTTTAAATATTTGTGAATTAAGTGATCAATGCTTTTTTATATCCTCCAAAAATAAAGTACAGTGGGAAAAACAAAAAAAAAACGGACCACCCTGAATAGCATTCGCCTTGATCCGATCTTCACGTTCTAGGATTCAAATCTTAATGGTTTGAGGGGATGACTGCAGAAATTTCAAAAATTTATTTTTACTAGACCCGCTTGCAATGTGTTAGATGGTAAAATCTGAATGAATGAAATGAAATTTACTGAATAAAAACTAGAGATATAGCAAAACACAAAAATGAATTTATGTTTTTTTTTTCAGGTGCCTTTGGAATACAAGAAATACTCAGTGTTCCTCAGTGTTACCGAACTACCTTTGGCTTTAGAGAAAATTAATCCAAGTGCGGATTCAACATTGTAAAATTGAGAATGCGCACTGCTTCATATTTTCACCTGTGAGAAGTCGGCATATTCAAGAAGATTAAAAAAAATAACTCTATACATACTTCTTTTTGTAAATATAACTCACTATAATCTTAATCCGTATTAGAACTATTTTTTGTATAAAGGATGGTTTATGAAGGAAAAATAAACAGTACAGAAAAAAAGGATTTATTTCATGCATATGAAAGTGATAAATGAAGTTATTTAAAATGTTTGTGTTTAATTTTTTAAATAAAAATAGAAAGAAAAAAATATACAGATTATTGTTTCATTTTCAGTTTTTTGTAATACCATCTAGCAAGTTCTCTAACGTTTATTAACCCTTTGACGCAAATTTATCATGTTTTTCATACTTATTTAACTATTTTGTATTAATTTAGGTCAAAATAATATAATTTACATGTTGCTTACGCCACTACAGCGCCATCTGTCGTAAAGCAGACTTTCCTCACACATTCACTCTCGGGACCGCAACGGGGAGAAGATGTGTTAGCTATGATTATTTTGTGTTGTCTTGTATGGTTTCCTTAATAAAAGCTTTAAATGTAAGTCCCCTAGAATGCATTGAAGCTAATCCTCGACTCCATAACATATATATTTATCAATAAATGCTAAATATATTAATATAAAATAATAAGTTATTTAGCATTAAAATAATATATTTGTGATAGTCAGCATGGAACATCAATGTCTTAAGGGTGAAATCTTCACAACACGATTCACTTCCAAACAATAATTTTTCAAATGTGCAGTTATTTAGATGATCTAAGAAAAACAGTTATTTATCATTAAAATCTTTCTAATTTACAAAATCAATTGCTGATAAATTTTTGAATGAGGTGAGAAAAAACTTTTTTAGTTAATGGATTTATAAATTTAATTTTTTATGATTTAAACCACAAATAGCAACTAAATCCATATTATTCATCAATAAACTGAGGGTAAGTCATAGCAATTGCAGAGGTGCATATTTGCTCCGCTCTGTAAAATATCAAATTCTAGTAGTAGTGAAATTCTAGTAGTACTGAATTATCCAGCTACCATATACCAGTCATTGCCGTCCTAGGCACGCAACAAATGGAAAACTCCACTAGTGCGAAGAAAATAAACTGGAACCTCTTCTACAATATACTTACAGAACAGAGCGAATACCCCCTACCAAATAATGAGACTGGTGTACAAAATAATGTTACACAGCTAACTAATGAAATCCAAAATGCATTAAATGATGCCACTACAGTTATAAAAGATGCTGATAACTATCAAAAGCTCCCAAGAGACATTAAAGATAAGATTCATTATAAAAACTATGTAAGAAAACAATGGCAAAAGCTTAGAAATCCCGCTGATAAAAGAGAACTTAATAAACTTATTAAGGAAACCAAAGAACTTTGTACTAACTATTGAAACAATAGCTGGCATGATAAAGTTGTGAACTTAAACATCACAGACCAGACTACCTGGAAAATATCTAAGTCGCTTAAAGCTACCAATGGCAAATTACCTAGGCCTCACTATCAATAACAAACTAACTTGGAACCTACAAATAAAGAAAGTTATCAATAAGGCTCATGCTGCATATAGTTGACTGAAACCAATTATTAACTCCTGTTCTCCACTACCCCTAATCTGAAAAAAAAAAATTTACACTATGTGTATAAGGCCTATATTAACATATGCATGCCCCACCTGGGGATGTATAAATCAGACTCAACTAAAAAATCTAGAAATGACCCAAAACAAGCTACTGGGGCGTATCATTGGAGCCCCATACTATTTACCAAATAATGCTATCAGAAATGATCTAAACTTAAATACCATCAGCGAATATATTAGTAAACTAAATATATCATTCTTCAGCAAGGCCAAAAACCCAGATCCAGTAGGCTTTAATGAACTTTTGAATGAGGAACTACTTCCAGATATGATGCAGCACAATCCTATTACTTCGTTTTTATTATCAGATTGGATCCTCTCAAAGCATTATAAGTTAATAACCCCCCCCCCCATTATTATTATTACGGATACCCCCAGAGAGGTGAAAGGACCTTCATGTGATCGCCGACTCGGGAGTATCCACCCCTATATATTTACTTAACTTGCCCCACTTACTCAGTTTTCATTTTATATTGATTTATCATCTCAATTTTACTTAGCCTGACACAGAGTATAAACTTGCGTCTACCATGGCTTCTGCTACTTCTCTAGTATTTCTTGCATAACGACAGTACAACAGGCGCCTACAAGCTCTACTACATGATGGAGGAGTGGAGTGTCCGCTTTTCGGACAGGGATTCCGAACACAACTTCAGTCTAAGTCTAACTACGTCTTGCTAAACCTTTTAAAAAACTGGCAAAATCTGTATAATATTTGAAAATTTAGTTTGTAATCATTTACCTTTTAGCCAGACGAGCAAGGCAAGTAAAATTAGGGTGGCATTCAACGTGTTAGCAAAATATATCCGTTACTTAACACATTGCTGACCGGCAACTTTTTTGAAAATTACCCCATGTGTCCGGCTATAGTTTTGAAAGCGGTTGAGGAAGTAAGACAATATAAATAAACTTTAAAAATTTTTATTTATTATTCAACTCTTAATATTTCCCTTTTTTGTATGACAAAAGGTATAACATTCACCTACGTAGTGTAATGAAACATTTAGAACGTTAGAAATTACAAGTAGCTCGGTACACAGCCGCGTAGCGGCCTTAACCGATTCATCGGATTTTAGATAGATCTATGATGAAGATTCTGGCACTTACCGCTCCTAAGAGAGGAAGAGAATCTCTTAAATAAAAAATATCACAGCAAGCTGCGATTACAAAAAACAAAAAAGCTGAGAAGGCATGGATTCCTCGATGCTGGCTCGTGATTGGCCGATCGTCTAAGTCTCTGAGAGTAGGGATCGAAGAAGCTTAACAAGCTCTTCATCTTTTAAGAGTTCTTTCATCTCAGTAAAAAGTCGTAAGAAAC
Source organism: Parasteatoda tepidariorum (assembly GCF_982258835.1). Taxonomy (NCBI): domain Eukaryota; kingdom Metazoa; phylum Arthropoda; class Arachnida; order Araneae; family Theridiidae; genus Parasteatoda; species Parasteatoda tepidariorum. Next base: position 12,751,160 of record NC_141759.1, read on the forward strand.
GACTAGCAGAATCAGTTGTTTTTATGGGAAGAGTCTTTTTTCCTTTGGGCACTTTCCTGGGTCTTGCACCACAGCCCGAAAAACAAGCTGGGTGCTCACCGTTGCAGTTGACACAGGTCGCCGGTTCTGAGATAGGTTTCGTACATTCATACGAGTAAGGGACTTTAGCACACTTTAGGCAGGCGGGATCCGCTGTACCGCTACGCTGGGTATGTCCGAATTTATGCCATCTGTAGCATTGAATTTGAAAACGTCTCCCTCGGAAACGCTCTATCTGTACTTTTCTCTCTAGCATAGAACTGATGTTAAAGATGTCTCTGTTGACTCTGGTATCCGATTGGATGATGAGGAAAAGTGGGAGGGGCCTAAAGTCCTGGCCACTTCTCTTGAGTTCTTTTAGGTATTTCTCCAATTGAGGTATTTCGGAATCAGTCTTTAATCCTCTGATAAGGGTTTTCAATTTTCTACTCGGTTGAGAGTCCTTAGGTGTTGGAGTGGAATCAGGAGGGTCCACCGTCGCCTCGGCTCCGGGTTCTTTCTCACGTTCCGTCGGTACTGGTTCCACAGGTGTTGCGGGAGTAGGAGTTGGTTCAGGCTGGGTGTTATCACCGTCCGGTGTTTCATGGGCTTGCGACGCCGAGTTGTCCCAAGTTTTCATCTTCTTTTTCTTTCTCCGTTTCGGAGGAGTAGTATCAATAGTTTCCATGTCGATGAAGTTCTGTGGTTGTGATTCAGTCTCTGCGATGGGGTTTGAGTCTGTAGTTTCTGGCCCTAAAAAGGGCCTTGCTTTGTTTGGAGTTGGAGTGTCAGGCTTTTCTACTGGTATCAAGTTCTCGGTCTGCTGGGGAATATTTGGCTCGGTTGATGTTTCCATCTTTTCAGTTAACACTGGCGTTGTTGTTTCCTCAGTAGTCCATTATTCCTTGATTTCCAAGTATCGTTCAAGCATAAATGCGCATCGATTTTGACTTTCATTTTCTTGTTCGTTGAGCCTCCGTCGAGTTTTTCAGAAATATCAGCAATGTAGTTTCGTCGTACTCTGATCATCTTGTCGACGTTATCTGGAGTTGCTATTTTACTGGCGTAATTTTGGCAATCCTCTTTAATCTTTCCTAGGTCGAGAGTTGGATAAGGGTTTGGGATAGACATTATTTTGCCGCCGCGGCCAAATCTATGATATGATGTCGTTTTAGTGATGGAGATTGGCTATAACACAACCGTTCTCCACGAAGTCTCAATGGCGAGAATCTCTGGTCCAAATCTGTGCACTGTTTCAAGAGTTTTCAATTGTATAAGGTCTCGTAAAGTTATAATAAATTGGTAGTATTAAATAGTAAAACTCGAAAACTAAGGAAAATTACGCCCACTTTTTAAAATAGTCACCACGAGATCACTGCTAACATGATTGATATGACTCGTGACCGGTCACCAATGTGTGATCAGCAATGTGTTAACAAATAAGTACACAAGCAAATTGTACCCATTCATCTTTCTTAATCGTATCATCCAATTTCTTTTTTCTCTCCTTTTTTTACCAAATTTCCTTAAAGTTGCTGATAGAAATAAAGCTCATAGTAATAAAAGAATCTTGTGAAGATTCATTTTGTACCATCTCAGTTTAGCATTTTCAGAAGCAGCACGTTTTCTTTGGGTTTAGGTTATCTCCATTTAGAAGAAATTGAATGCAATATTGAATAACAAAATTAAATAAAAATGTAACAAAAACAAAGAGAAGCGTAATGAAACAATCAGTATAACGTAACAGAAGCAAAATAAGATAAAACAAAAATAGTAACTTTGAAAAAGAGTTGTTTTGAAAATATTGGAGAACTTAATGATAAATAACGGCAATAACAGGTCTATTAATGAAACCAAATTAAAGCATAAACAAAATCTATCTATCAGGTAGGACAATAGTTGTCACTTTTTGTAGGACAAATGCAATTTTAAAATCAAACAATTTAAAGATTATCTGCAATAATTAGTTTTCAGCTTAAGCCGAAACTAAAAATCCGTCTGCTTTCAACTGCTGACTTCAGCACTTACATGAGTAAACAAAGGGGCGTGGCCTAACTAAAATGCTAATATCTCAGTAAAAAATGGTCCAATTTAAATAATTTTTGATTTGTTTGACAGCTTATGATGTCTACTATTCAAATATATAAAAATCGACATTTTGATCATTTTTATCGAATTTCAACGTACGTTAAATCAAATAATGTCTCGCTTACATAATTCTTTCTTACCATCCGCACTTATAAAAATGCGCAGACAGCTTTAATTTTGTGCTAACTGTCTTTCTAAAAGAGAAAATTACTAAAATTTATTAAAATTTATTGAATTTATTAGTGTTAAATACTGGTAGATATGTTCATAGTGTAAAAATATAGTCGCTTTTTGATACATTGGTGAAAATTGATTACGATCATATTTTTAAGAGACTGTTCTTCATAAGCTTTTATCGATAAAAATTTAAGGTCAACACAAGGGCATGTAGGGACGATATAGGACTCCATAGATAGCCAGATACTGTTACGATAGTTTATATTATCCGTGTCGTTGTTAACGCTTAGATAAGAGAAAATTCTCAAAATGTACTGAAGTTTCAAAAATATTTAACAGCTTTAATCTTGTGAACTACATTAGGTTTTTGAAAATCAAAGTTTATTCACCGATTTAGTTAAGATCATCACTTCCATATGCAAGTGGTATACTGTGGAGGAAGTAGGCGTTACTATTTAATGTATGTAAACTATTTTTGGGTGATTCACCGTCGAGGAAGTGACCGTGTGTATAAAATAGTCATCGCTCTATGGATGATTCACTATCAAAAAAGAAATAAATAAAAATATTGGTTATATTTTCCTCTTTATGCACTATTGGAGCTTTCGTTTCATGCCTGTTGTGTTTCACTTCCTCTTCCATGTCTTGCACATTGCTTTTAATTCATGTGTAACCGTCCTTCGCGCTTGAAAGAAAATCTAATATCAAGTAGATTTTTTTTTTTTTTTTTTTAATTAAGAGAGGAATTTTTCCTAATGTTCTGAAATTTCACAAAATTTTCACAGTTTTAACCTTGTCAACTATATTACATTTTTGAAAATGTAATTTATTTTTTTACGTTGCTTGTGGTTTAATTTAAGATATTACTATACGCCATCTGTTCGTACTGCAGAGTAAAGCTAAGAAGAGAAAGTAGGCGTTATTGTCTAATGTAAGTTCAAGATTTTTGGACGTTTAAGTGTGTATAAAATTCATACATAAATATTTTTCCTTACTCAAAATTGCAGCATAGTTTCTCAATCATGACTTCCATGTCTTTGTGTTTGACTCCATGTCCTGTAAATTGCTTTTAATTCATGCGTAACTGTCCTTTGCCAAGTCGAAATAAAATATTAATGTTGTCGCAGTGACCTGTGACTATATTTTGATCGGATAGGTACTTGAAGATTTTGATTCTAAAAATTTGTTTTTCCTCCAAACAAATTTGTCTTGTAATGAATAGTATGTTTAATTTTAATAATTTTATGCTAGTATGGTATTGCTAATAGCATTCATCAGAATAAATTTACGTAAATTTTCTATTAAAATAAATCCTAATACAATTTTGCAGCCATTTAAATTTTATGTTAATAAGGTTAGATATAAGTAAACTAATGTCTATGATCTCCATCATTTAATTCCAGTAAAGAATTAAGTAAAACTTTGCTATTTAAGAGCGTTCTAAACAAATTAATTATAAACTTTGTTTTCTTATTAATTACCAACTTTTACTAGGCCCAGTTTAAATAATTTTCTTAAAAAATGAGTCAGTTAGGTTTTTGATCTTTTAATTTGTGAGCTGCATTTATGTCAAAGATTCTTCAAATATATATTAAGAGTGATAGTTATAGAACATCGAGTTAAACCGCCTTCCTACTCACCTACTATTTTACTTCCAACCCAGAATCTTTATAACTATATATTTAATTATTTATTTTAAAATCAAAAATTAGTATTGAATTAACTTAATAAGAGACTGAAGTCTTAAAGGCACAGAGAGTTAATTTCACAGAACTCGAACTGATTTAGCGATTGAATTTAAAAAATAAATTGACATAAATTTCCTTGAAAATTAAAATTTTGAAGTATCAAGAATTTTTTGCTCCCTAACAACCGGAATAGTTTTTGATTAATCTTTTTTATAAAGTTTTTAAACGTGAGCAGTTCCTGCAAAAGCGCAGAACAATTTGGCTTAAAAACATACAATTATTTTTGCTTTATATGCGAACACTTTTTAATAGTAACGAAGTAGGCGATTACTAGGATTTGAAAAATATATAATCACCTTCATTTAAGTTACCGTTTTTTGTTTAATTACGTCCTGATCCTCATTTTGAACGAATGCTTTTCTAAATCACGGCCGCTACAGTGTTTTCGCTGCCTAGCCTATGGACATTCACTGAGTTCCTGCACTGAAAAACGACGATGCATGAAATGGGCCGAAAGGCATTTTTTCCTTTCAATGCAAGAAAAGCAAGGACACTCCGGCAACTTGTTGCAACTGCAATAAAGCCCACACATCCAACTTCTCAGGGTGCGAGGCCCGCCCCAGCAGAAAGAGCCACCGAGGGAAGAAGACCACTCCAACGTCATCTGCTCACAGACTTGTCTCTCTAATTTAGGAATTACAAGAGCTGATAAAGAACGAAGAAAACATTCGCCTCCTTCAGTCCATCATCAAGTAAGTGCGCTTGCGTACTCATGTCACCCCCTTTCCACCCTCATTGTTTTCAACATCTTCGATGGAAACGCAGATAGCCCTACAGGCTAGGTACTTTGAAAAATTAGCTTAAATCGGTTTTTTAAATCACCCGTCCCCAAGGGGTTAAGGAAAGACTTCTCCCCTATTTGTTGATTTCATGCGTTTCAATGGATTCACAGACCTTGTCTCACTCCATCAGACTAGGTGTAGAACTCAGAAATTCTAAAATCAATAACATCTACTACAAGTTATCTGGGCCACACCTATGTTAGAATTTAAAGCACACTAAAAAAATATAAATTATTTCAATTAAACACATTACCAGTTTTGTTAAAAATAAAATATTTTTAGCATTTTTTATATTTTTCTATTGTTTTAATGTAAATGTTACTTGTTCATGTTACACAAATGATTAAAAAATTTATTATTTATAATTAATATTTTGATGCGGTAGATAAACAAATTTCGTTTTCCTTTTCTACAAACTAAAGTAAATTTCAACAAAAAATCATATAAATAAAAGAATGGTTACCGCTTCGTTATGAATATATGTATTTGAAAGTATACATGAATCAACTTTATGAGTTAACCATTAACAACATATTTGTGAGAGAATCAGCTACCACTTCTACCAATGATGGCGAAGTTAAAGCTATTATCAAAAACCTAAAATATAAGGAAAGCACATGGGGCAGATAGCATAAACGTTAAAATGATCAGAAACCTTCCTCGGTGTTTCCTAAGTCAGCTGACAAATCTGTTCATTATATATATTCATTATAACTATCCCCCCCCCCAAAAAAAGGAAGCAAGCTGCTCTGATTTTAACACCTAGCACTGTGGGCCAGAAGACCATGATCTTAGGCCAAAAGTCAAAAATTAAATTTTCAACTAAATTATGTGCAGGCTGTTTTATGTGTAGGCAGCCCAAATTCAGTATTCATAATCATTCCAAACATTATAATTCACTTTTTGGACCGACGAGAGTACAATATAATGAAAATATGTTAATTTTTTTTTAATTGTAACTTTAAAATTTTTATTTCCGAAATATATGTAGGAATTTCACCTTACTATTACATTTTTATCAGAGTAATTAGTCTGAAATTATAGTACACTTTTTCAATTTGTTGGATTAGTTAATACTCTTGACAAACTTATAGTTTATATCCTATCATTTGACGTTTTACAATGTTTGAATGACTTTTGAAACTTAGTTCCAAAAAGTTCCACGAGGTAATTAGTTAAACTTTTTTCTGTTGTCTTCTTCGATGTTTCTTCTTTCGAAAAAACCTGCCCCATTTTGCCAGTATTGCAAAGGTGGACTAAATATACCAAAAAACAAAAAGTATGTTTTTTTTTCATGTTTTCGCGTTATTTCTTAATTAATTCGCGCTATTTTGTAATATTATTTCGGAAATATAATCTGATTTTCATTTTTAATATAAAATTTCGCAGATTATTATATTTTCATTGCTATATTTAATTATTTAAACGTACTATATTATTTTTTTTATTTTTGCTCGCCATATTTCAGCTACCATTTTGTTTTTTTGAGTAATTCTCAGAAAAGGACATAAAAGCGGCGGAATTTTCTTTAAGATTTTCTTTTCGAATAACTACTACTTGGGTAAAACAGCTCTTCTTAAATTAAAGAAATTGAAAACGATCGTGCCCATCGAAATTCAATTTATTGGAGAAAAAGTTTAAGAAAATATGTGTTTGACCTTGTGTTTTGAAATCCGCAGTTTTGAGGAGAAGAAAAAAAGCCAGCAAAAAAAAAACAGGTAGCAACGTTAAGAGAATTTTTTTTTACAAGAACAAATAGTATTACTGCAATTAGAATAAAAATTAAAATTGTTTTTGAATCTTTATTGAAAAGTAAAAATTTAAATGGAACCGTCTCATTGCAAAGAAACAAGCTCAGGGTTCTCATTGATTTAACGTACTAGTAAGTTAAAATGTTAAATCCTTTTATATTTATTTTTTGGTGTAACTGTATTTTAATTTGAAGGTAGGTTTAAATACAATTAAATTAAAATTAACAATTCAAAATTATCTAAAATATAAGCAATCAACGCCCCCCCCCCCCATCGGGTCGCGATAAAATTATCAAACGTTGACAGGTCTGCGGTGATAAAAAAAGTTGGGGAACACTGTGTTAGAGCATTCAAAAAGTCTTTGATAGTTCAAAAAGTATTTTCTCCTTATAATTCTAGATCTAATCAGAAATAACTAAATCATTATGGTATCTGAGAATCAGGGCTCGAAAAACCGCCCATCCCCCCGCCCTCGGCGGTCAAAAATTCCCCGCGGACAACAAATTTCTCGAATCCAGCTTCCGCGTAAACGGCCATTTTCCCGTTAATGTTCGTGATACATTTTCAATTTTTGTTATCTTACAAGAGTCTAACTCCTTACTTCTAAAATGACCCTCTAATCTCGAAATACAGCAACATACTGCGCATGGTGGAATTGATGTTTTCTCTGTCTGGGAGTAGTGCAGCGGTTGAAAGGGGCTTTTCAGCAATGAACTTACAAAAAAACACATTACTTACTAGTCTTAAACAAGAAGCGTTAAACGCATTTATGAACATCTACATAAATGGAAAACCTCTTTCAGATTTCTGTGCAGAAACTTCTGTAAATCATTGGCATGATTGTGGAACCGGCAAAGGTCATATTTGATTCATTTAAAAAACGCAGTACCATCGGATAAATTGACATGATAATTAACAGATAACTTGACCTTTGTTATTTAAATTATTTCATCAAAGAAATAAATTATTTCATAATAGAAATATGTACTAGGTTTTACTATTAGCATACCCTCCAACTGCTACGGAATTTCCGTAGTTTCAGAAATCTTCTTTTGAGACGGTAGCAAAATTAATGTCTTAATATTTAAAAAAAATTAACTTTAGCGTAACTTGTCCACTATTACTTCTAAAAGTGCAGGCCATATGGCTAGATTCTTAAGTTCTGATAAAAGTTTTATGAGAGATCCATTTGCTTTAAAAATTTCTACTTTGGTTCGCTACCACTAGAAAGATTTATTTTCAAAATCTTCATAAGTTGGAGGGTATGTAATAGTAACTTAGTATTTCTTTTATTACTGTATAATGTAATCCTAGTAACTACTAATTCATTGTGCAATTTATATAAATGTTTGTAATAAATATGATAAAATTATATTTTTATTTATTTAGAAGCGACGGGTTTGTTTCAAAGGAGGACGGGTACATTGTTGGACAAGCCGTCCTCGGGGACAGGTAAAATTTCTGAGTTTTTTCCAGCCCTGCTGAGAATCTTTTATTTCACCCAGATAAATGAAAATACTGAAAAAAGTTTCACATCACAATGAATGTCTTTGAAAAACCGGTTAAAAAGACATTGACATTTTTAACAGTCACACCGCCATAAGTAGTTACGCCCTTTTTCGTAAGTCGAGTCAAATATCAATATTGTCCCCTAATCGTAATTCGAAAATTGTAAGAAATTAATTCAACTATTTTTTTTATCAAGAAAGATTCCACAAAAAAAAAAAATTCATAAAAAATCGGTGACTTGATCTCGAAGAGTTTTTATTGACCACGAAACGTAACGCTTACTTTCTCAGAGTGATAAATAATCATACTATGAAGCGTAACGCCTACTAATCTCTACCAAATTGCAAGGAGCATCAGTAAATAATTGCACGGTGGAAGAATTTTTTAATTCAATTGTGCATCTGTATCTTATGTTTGCATTTTCGCTTACAACGTCGGATGCCTCTCCATGCTTAGTAAGCTTTTTTTTTTAACAGGAAAACAGCTTCTGTGAATTAATATAATGATCAAGTAAGCTGAGATAAGTGAGCGGATGCTTAACTTTCGATCCGAGCTATCTAGTAAAAACTTTTTGTCGAGATGAATGCTCGCCGTCAATCTTAATAAATAAAGAATATGATAATTAAGAAACTCAATAAACACTTAATTTACTCATTCACCTTTTGCTCTCCATAAGTGAGGGATGCAAAAGGCTTTTTGAAGTTTTTTTAGTTTACCAAGGACAATTACAACAGATAATATAATCTTAGAATATAACATAAAATTGATCGTAGCTTTTTACTGGTAGATATTTTAATAATATTTCAGATATTGTTTTTTTTTTTTTCAGTGATGTATTAACTCGATACTTTCTGAGAAACTATTATCCATTGCGTCTTATCAATGACAAAGCAATAAAAACAGAGTAGTCTGCTTTGACGATATAGAATTCACTCTGATTCTCAGAATGCTAATAAAGTTACGATATTTCATAGATTCTTTTTCGTCCGAAATAAAGGATAATTCACGAAAGTTTCTGAATTTTTTAACAATTTTATCCTGTTTTTAGAGAAGAAAAGTTTATTAACAAGGTTATCACAAAAAATAATATCAAATATTACTCAGATTATGCAAAGTGGAACTTTTGGCAGATACCATCGAGCAACAATTACTCTCCCCAACGCTTTATCTATTTCAGTATTGTTCGTTAATGAGACTGAATCTGGCAATGACGATCTCAAACAGAAGTTTATGAGTGAATCAGCCACCACTCCTACCAATGATGGCGAAGTTAAAGCTTCTATCAAAAATAAAAAAATAAAGAAAGCACACGGAGCAGGTAACATAAACATTAAAATGATCAAAACCCTTCCTCAATGCTTCATAAGTCAGCTGACAAATCTGTTCATTAGATGCATTCATTATAACTATCCCCCCTCCCTAAAGGAAGCAAGCTGCTCTGATTTTAACACCTAGCACTGTGGGTCAGAAGACCATGATCTTTGGCCAAAAGTCAAAAATTAAATTTTCAACTAAATTATGTGTAGGCAGCCCAAATTTAGTATTCATAATCATTCCAAACATTATAATTCACTTTTTGGACCGACGAGAGTACAATGTAATGAAAAATATATTTAAAATTTTTTTTTTAATGTAACTTTTATATTTTTATTTCAGAAATATATGTAGGAATTTCAATTTACTGTTACATTTTTTTCAGAGTAATTTGTTTGAAATTAAAGTACAATTTTTCAATTTGTTGGATTTGTTAATGCTCTTATGTTTTGACAAATTTATAGTTTACATCTTATCATTTGACATTTTACAATGTTTGAATGACTTTCGAAACTTAGTTCCAAGAAGTTCCACGAGGTAATTAGTTAAACTTTTTTCTGTTGCCTTCTTCGATGTTTCTTCTTTCGAAAAAACCTGCCCCATTTTGCCAGTATTGCGAAGGTGGACTAAATATACCGAAAAACAAAAATTATGTTTTTTTCATGTTTTCGCTTTATTTTGTAATTAATTCGCGATATTCTGTACTATTACATCGAAATTATAATTTGCTTTTCACTTTTAATGACTATGAATTCAATTTACCTGCACATAAAAACCCCTAAATAAAAACACCCAACAAATTTTATCGAAATACTAATTTTGGCCACGAAACTTTGGATGCTGGCCCACTGTGCATAGGCCTTGGAAAAACTCAGTTCCTTTTAAGTTGGACAGATTTGTTGACCTTAGAAAGTGAAAACCTTTCCCGGAGCAACTCGATGAACAGTACACGGCAGTATGAAAAAAAAACTCTCAACTGTTAAATAGCTTATTAGATAGTTCTCATATGGCTTTTAATCAAAACAGACCTCAGCTGTATAACTACTAGAGGTTTCTAAAGCTTTTGATTACGTTTGGCATCAAGGCCTTATAGTAAAATTACATAGTTTCAATTTGCATTTAGACTTAGTTCAGCTACTAGACTCCTAACACAAATAGAACTTTACATAGCAAGTTAAATAAAGCGAACTCTACAGTCAGAAACATATATGCCGGAGTACCCCAAGGAAGTATCCTTGGGCCCTCCTTGTATATTTTGTTTACATCAGATTTCCCAAAGAAGAATGGAGATTCCAATCTTCTATGTCGATTACACGCCAGCTGTCCAAAAGTCTTAAACTCTGACTTTGTTATTTTAAGGCTTTGTGACCAAAATTGAGGAGTGGTACAAAACTCGGTGTGTAGCTATAAATTCTGATAAAAGTAATTCATTATTAAATCAAAACTCAAAATTTAGTGCAAAATTCACTGAAAGAATACAATTCTTCAACCAAACTATTCCAGTGGTGAGAAAAACTAAACACCTTGATCTGACATTCATAATAAACTTACATAGAATTAACATATAAAAGAGATTATCTCAAAAAACCTGAAAAGTGCTCAATGTTCCGATACCATTCATAGGAAAACACTTAAATATACCACTTTACTTATAGAAACTACTACTTTTACGTACCATTAGTACAAACCATTAGACCGATAGTCACTTTTCCTTCACCAGCACAGTGTCAGATCACTTGCTAAATAAACTTGATGTTGAAAAAAATAAAATATTACGTTTAATTACAAATGCTCCATACAACGTTTGGAATCAATTTTTAAGAGATGACTTAAAACTTTTAAAACTCTCACAATATATTGACTCATTAAATCAAATTTTTTTTATCAAAGCTGAAAATGCTGCAAGCAAAAATTTAAAGCTATATTGAGAAAAGAATTTGTAACTTAAATTATTACACACAATCCATTGATAGCCTTTTTCTATTCAGACGATGATATACTGTCCAAAATGTATTGTATTTAGTGTAAATATTGTACATAGCCTTCTTCATCCGTTTTATTTCCATTCCTATGTATCAGACTGGTGTAATTGGGAACTAAACAACCAAGCTCTGCAGACAACCGCGGAGAATATGAACTCATCGGTCCTGCACCTAGAATGCCATTGTTTTTCATTATTAATGTTTGTGCCGTCCATATAGTAGACTTTATGCCTTCTGCCAATCCTGAGTTAGATGAAGAGGAGTGCAGATTCCTCAAACAATACCCCAAATCGAAGAATCATGCACATTAGTTAGTTATGTCAAAATTAATGTGAAAGCAAAAACATTTCTGCTACAATAAAAGTATACATACTGAAACTACCACGTTGCTAGTTTTCTGATTATTAAATACACTTAAAAACACCACCTGCCTGCTTCGTCTACTAATGACTTCAATTTTTATTTTAATAAATCATTCACTCTAAGAGAATTGATATTTCTTTGATTATTTATTTCAGTCTTTCAAAATATTTTTCTTTCTTCAGTTGAATATTATTTAACTTCAATGTCATTGAAAACTAAAAGAGAAATAACTATTATGGTGAAGCAAATAAGCATAAATATAACGTGGTAATTGTTTTTAATCCCAATAATAATTTCAATTTATTTAAATTACACACGCACCAACGCACTGGCTACAGACCGGTAGGCAGTTGTAAAGCTACCGAGATATTTCGGCGCAGGTATTGATACGGAGATCTGCCCTATAAATTTTATTTTAACCGAAGTCACAATTTTCAAAAACGTTTTCAAATTGAACAATTAAAGTTTTGAATATTGAATTCTTAAATTTAGTGTTTTCAATGTAAATATTTATTTTTTCTCTTACAATTTTAGTTTTATCTTCAAGCTAATCTACTAGGAAGGAACAATTCAATTTCTCGAAGACCTTAAGACCCATGAAGAGCGTCTCAAATATGTTGAATTTTATACTAATGATTACACGGTGGCCAATGTCCAAGGGTTCGTGGGTTCGATCCCCACCGGCCCAAGACTCCCCGTGTAGTAAATGGGGACTGATGCACGTTAAATCTGTCGAATCGCAAAGTCCTCCATGTTCCTATAACAAATCAATACCTCTTAGGGTACTGATCCAGGAGTTTCCTTGTCATCTGGATTGGGCTCAAAATTACAAGGCTACGGAGTTGAACATTAGTAGTCGTAAACCCAAATATTGGGTCGGCTGTTCAACGACGGATCAAATAAAATAAAATGATGATTGCATGGAAAAAGACGCAATCAATAAACGGATGAGTGGTCTTGAGTTATTAGTTACTTATTCTCGTGTATAAGATAAACCATCGCTTCTTGATTAATATAAGCTTCTCTCCTTAACCCTTTCGCACCGGACGGAGCATGGGCTCACCCCAATCCATGGGTGAAAGCCCTTATATAGCAATACGGAAAAGAGAAATACCTCGTACGTAAAACATTTCATTCCAGCATTTTTTTCGAAAAAAATGAAACATCTGTAACTATCAAGATTTCTTTTATAATTCTGGCATATATATAAAACTGCTTCTTTTCCAAGATAAAGTAGATATTGTTGAAAAATTTAAAAAAAGAGTAAGTAAACTCCTCCTTAAAACTAGCTATAACTGAAATGGTTTGACTGCCAGCCTTTCCTCTTTTCCGTCTCACTTTCACCCCTGCTGATTTTTCGCCGTATTGAAGGGGATAAAGATGAAAAGGAAGGAACTGTATCCTGATGAACCTCTTGAAACGACCATCCCCATTGAAACTGAAATAACTAGTCAACCTGAAATGCCGACGGAGTCCACAGCTACAGTTCCCACCTGCGAACCATCAGTGGACCCCACTACTAAGACTAGTGAAAAAAAGGAGCCTGATTCCAAAGTCCTCTCTCCCGAAAGACCGAGGAAGAAAAGCCAGTGGAACCAAGAAGTCTATTTCAACCAGTCTTGAAACTACACCAGGAGATCATCCCTCCCAATCCTAAATCGATGGAACCATCTCCTCCGCCTCCAACCTTTTCTCGGCGGAGAAAATTTTAAATTTCTCCTGCGGGTACAGATCACTGAACTTGAAAATTTTCGGAAGGAAATTGAGGATAATGGACGACGTCCAATCATCATCGATTAACAATGAAAGAGGCGTGGCGGCGACTACAAGCTCCTCCCTCTCTTTCTAGTCATATTTCCAGACACTCCAGATTATCGGGATTTCATTTTTCAGAGAGCAACTACCGACTTTGCTAATTCAAATTGAGAAGTTTCAAGGAAGGCGTTATGCCATTCAGTGTTGCAAGTGCCATATTATCTTCCAAATTAACTTCAGAGAAAAAATATTTTTACTAGTCACTACCATTCCGTCTTCTTTCTTTCATTTTATTATTATTCATTATGTTTTAATTTATAACTAAAAATCTTGATACAGGCTAATTTTTTTTAAACAAAGGATAGAAAATTAAATGAATTTATTCAATTTAACTAGTTTTAGGCAAGACAATATTTTTCAAGACTTTGCCACTACGTTCACTTTTAAATTATAATTTGAATATTTTTTCCTTCGGTGATGTCACAAGCGACTAAAAAAAGAAGAAAAAAATGGTAGAGTCGTAAATTTTAGTCCTGATTTCCACTATGACTTATACTTCAAATTAATTATATTTAAAACACAATTCTTTACGTTTACTTTCAAAAGTAAACTATAAAAAAATATTGTATAAAAAAGTTATTATTTTAATTTCTTTTTATAGAGTTTTGACTTTTATCCTTCGCCACGTTTCGCATTCTTAGTCGCGTGTAGCAATCCTATCTCTTGCTTCAATTAATACAAAAACTAAGTGCTTCGTCAAATATATGTTAAGTCTGCCACTAATAAATATTTTTTTACAGGCAATACTGTGTTGACTATTTTTTATTTACTCAACCAATTAATTTTTAAAAAGTTTAAAATGAAATATGTTTTATACTTCGACTTCTTCTAAACAATCACTTTTCTTCTTCTTCAGCACGACAGCCCCTTACAAGGCCTTGGCTGCCTCAACCACGCGTAACCTCCAGCGCCTCCTATCCCTGACGACTTTTTTCCAGTTGTTAATCTTTATTACTTTGAGATCTTTAGTAGTGTCATCGAGCCATCTAGTAGGAGGTCTTCCACTGGCCTGAGATACAGAAGGATTTTTAAAGGTGGCTATTCGTACTGCATTGTTTTCTGGATCTCTCCAGATATGGTAAAGCCATCTTAATCTATTGCTTCGGATAACCCGCACTATCTGTGGCTGTCCATAGAGTCTATATAATTCAAAGTTGTATCTGATTCGCCAACAGCCTCTTTCCTGTACTGGGCCAAAAATATTTCTAAGTATTTTCTCTCTGACCTTCCTATGACATCGCCATATGCCTGTAATTGAACTGATCTAGGGTGCTTTTTCGGTCTAATCCACTATCTCTGATACATTTCTCCAGAACTAGATTAAAGAGTAGACACTCGAGGGAATCCCCCTGACGCAGGCCTCTCTCTATTGAAAATGGTACCGATAATTGATTAAGACTAGATTTATTGAGCTACCGTTTTTTTTTATCTAAGTCGCTGCCATTCAAAATTTTAACCATCATTGAATGAAATTCCCTTCCTTAACATTTCGCTCTCCACCATCCGCTCTTTAAAGATGCGCAGACAGCTTTAGTTTTGTGCTAACTATCTTATTGAAAGTGTTCGTTCGTTGTTGTAGAACTGGGCATCTGAGGCCTAAATGGCCCTTTTATTGAAAGTGAAGAAATAAAAATTTTTAAATATATATTGAATTTATTAGTGTTAAATACTGGTAGATATGTTATTAGTGTAATAATATAATCGCGTTTTGATACATTGGTGAAAATTCATTACGATCATATTTTTAAGAGACTGTCATTCATAAGCTTTTATCGATGAAAATTTAAGGTCAACACAAGGGCATGTAGGGGCGATATAGGACTCCATAGATAGCCAGATACTGTTACGATAGTTTATATTATCCGTTTCGTTGTTAACGCTTAAATAAGAGAAAATTCTCAAAATGTACTGAAGTTTCAAAAATATTTAACAGCTTTAATCTTGTGAACTACATTAGGTTTTTGAAAATCAAAGTTTATTCTCCGTTTTAGTTAAGATCATCACTTCCATATGCAAGTTGTTCATACAGTGGTGGAAATAGGCGTTACTATTTAATGCATGTAAACCATTTTTGGGTGATTCACTGTCGAGGAAGTGACTGTGCGTATAAAATAGTCATCGCTCTTTGGATGATTCACTGTCAAAAAGAAATAAATAAAAATATGGGGTATATCTTCCTCTTTACTCACTATTGGAGCTTTCTTTTACTGCCAGTTGTGTTTGACTTCTTCTTCCATATCTTGCAGATTGCATTAAATTCATGTGTAGCCGTCCATCGCGCTTGAAAGAAAGTCTTAATATCAAGTTGAAATATTTTTTTTAAATAAGAGAGGAATTTCTCCAAATGTTCTGAAATTTTACAAAATTTTAACAGTTTTAACCTTGTCAACTATATTACATTTTAGAATATTTAAATTTTTTTACGTCGCTCGTGGTTTAACTTACGATGATATTACCATACGCCAGGGATGGCGAACCAATGGCACGCGTGCCATTTATGGCACGCGACACAATATTTTGGGCACTCCACCGATCACAATTATTGTTGCACTAAGAATTGTTATTACACAAATGTTATTACGCTACGAAGCATACGTAACAATTAAATTAAAATTCACAAAAACAAACAAAATAATAAACAAATATTAATAGAAAAATTAATTATTAATACTAAAAAAACAATTAATAACAGTAAAAAACAAGCTAACAATAAATAACTAGCAAAAAAAATCAACAGTCCTGCTTAAACTAACATCTTACAACCTAATATAAATTTTTGGTAATCTAATCTGCAACAACAGAAGTCACACTGATGTTACTTTAAGTTGAATTACGTATATAACTGAGACATTGCAAAATGTTTTTTTTTCTCAATGTAAATAAAGAGTTTTAAGTTGATAGTATTTAGTAATATTATTTTCTCAATAATCACGAAGTCAAAATTATTTGACGGCACGTCTATGACTTTATTAAGCAATTTTTTAGAGAAAATGGCACGTTGGTGTATAAAGGTTCGCCACCCCTGCCATACGCCATCTGTTCGTACTGCAGAGTATAGCAAAGAAGAGAAAGTAGGCGTTACTGTCTAACTCTAGATCACCATTTTTGGACGATTAAGTGTGTATAAAGTTCATACATAAATATTTCTCCTAACTCAAAATTGCCGCATAAGGACTCAATCATGGCTTCCATGTCATTATTTATGTTTGACTCCATGTCTTGTAAATTGCTTTTAATTCATCTGCTACTGTCCTTCGCCAAGTTGAAATAAAATATTAATATTATCAGAGTGACCTGTGACTATATTTTGATCGCATACCTATACCTTGAAGATTTTGATTCTAAAAATTTGTTTTTCCTCCAAACAAATTTGTCTTGTAATGAATAGTATGTTTAATTTTAATAATTTTATGTCAGTATGGCATTGCTAATAGCATTCATCAGAATAAATTTACGTAAATTTTCTATTAAAAAAAATCCTAATACAATTTTGCAACTATTTAAATTTTATGTTAATAAGGGGAAAAATGAGTAAACTAGTGTCTATTATCTCCTTAATTTAACTCCAGTAAAGATTTAAATATAACTTTGCTATTTAAGAGCGAACTAAACAAAGTATGGTGCACAAAATCATGTGAGAAACTGTCGGAGCTCTCAAAACTCTGAGGCGACTCCTAAGAAAACACTCAAATATGCCACTTCACCTAAAGAAACTACTTTGCGTACAAACCACATGTTTAATAGAATCTCATACTTCACCAGTATAGTGAACAGCATCAGATCACTCGATGCATGAGCTTGACATTGTAGAGAATAAAATATTACGATCAATTACAAATGCTCAGAACTAAGTCAGGAATCAAACTTTAAGACACGACTTAATTTTTTAAATACTCTCTAAGTATATTACCTCATTGAATGCCCATTTCTTTAGTAAGGCAGAAAAATGTGACCAGGCAAGATTTCATAATATCTTCACAGATTTCTCAAAGGAAAATATTACACACAGTCCATTTGAGGGTAATGCGTATATATGTTCTACTCATATTAATTTTACTGTGCAGAACCCCCGAAGAAACGGGCTTTATAGGGGCTGAGAGTTACAGATGATTGTCATGACTTAATTACTGTCTGGATTGGTATGAAGACTAATAAAAATATTCTTACTCACAAGCTAATTTGAAAGTATATATTTTTAGCATACCGTATGAAGATTTCCAAATAATTGCACAGTAAAGTCCAAAATATTTGTTACAAAATTCAATTAGATGAGTTTGAGTTTTTAGAGGGACGGAAAATTCCCCTGAAATTGACACATTTGATTCTATGGGACTGAGCTATCATCTCAAACTGATGCTATAACACCAAAACTAGTTAAATAATGCTTCTCCCAGTAATTTGATTTTAAACTAGTTAAAAGCTTTAATAAATTGTACGCGGATTTATAAATTAAAGCAATTTTCCCCTGTAAAAAATAAAGAAGTTTCATAAAATTGCGAGTTCTCTGTATGAATAAATAGTTTTGTTTAATGTCTGCTAGACAAGACAGATTTTCTCTCGGTAAACATATAATCAGGACTTCTTTTCTGTGTTTCAAAGTGAACTGTTAGTAATCGACGATGGACTTGAAGCTGTCCTGAATGAAGGTGACCATACCAATCTTCTAATACTTACTGAGAGCCGCGGTCCCATTCAACACCTGAGCAACTGGATACAACAACTATTTCATTTATAAACAAATTAAAGATAATTTCCAATCAACATGATATCCATTTCCATTGAACCCTTTCACATATGAGCATCTATGGGAATGTAATGGTCATACTACTGTTTTGCTGACAACCTTGACAATGGCCTTGGTAACTGACCGCCTTGCAAAAGAAGGCTTAAAACATCACTCCCTTACTTTTACTCCACTGGCTCAGAGATACTATTTCGAATAAAAACACAAAACTGAAAATTTTTCACCTCCACAGAGATGCCAACTTGCTCGGACAGCAAATATATATTTTAAAGTGGTAGTTTTTCAATTGTGATTCCTGATTTAATAAATTCAATTTAGTAGGTTTTTATTCACCACTATTTCTAAATAATTCGTAGGCTTATATAATTTACCACTTATATAATTTACCACATACTCATGTCATATTGAATCTTTTAAAACGCAAGAGAAAATAATCAAATAATTCAAAATTTGTTTAGTAGTTATTTACCGTTTATTTAACTATTTTGGCGTGTCCGGAGCAGTTGGACTCTCTGCCTCCACAGCATCACTTGCATAAGGGTATGAAGCCGGGTCTTTCTCTAACACTTCCTTACAACTGGAGGTCTAACAGCAGCCTCTCACTTCTCGCCACCGGCCTCATTAACACGTTGAATGCACCGCTAATTTTACATGACTTGCCCATCAGGCCAATCGGTAAATAACTGCAAACTAAATTTGCAAATATTTGACAGACTTTGCTAGTTTTTAAAATGTTTAGCGAGACATATTAGTTAAAAAGTGGTGAATTATAGACGCCTACGAATTGTTTAGAAATAGTGGTGGGTAAAATTCTACTGAATTTAAAATATTAAACCAAGAATCACAATTAATAAACTACCACTTGAAAATGTTTATTCGCTGTCCGGAGCAAGTTGGCATATCTGTGCATATAAATAAAACTATTTTTATGTGTTCTATATTGCATTAATTTCTTCAAGCCATTTTAGCAAAGATAATAGTATTAAGAAAAATTACTCGAATTATGTGTTTCTAATAATCTTGGCTACGATGGTCACCGGTGACCACCGAGGTGCTACGATCAAATTCTCTGCCGGTCACCGGTGACCCCCATTGCATTTAACGTGTGAAGTGCCTACTATATTTCTAAAGGCAGATAGACCTAGCCACCTTGCGCTAAAAGCCATCATTACTGAACTTCACACATCTTAGACTGCACCGCACTTTTAAGGAAAGGCATCAATGCTTCCTCCCTATTTGTTGTTGATTTCATGCATTTCAATGTATTCACAGACCTGGTCACACTCCGTCAGATTAGGTCTAGAAGCAACATGTTAGTAACATCAACAACGTCTACTACAAGTTATCTGGGCAATGTTAGACTTTAAAGCTAACTGAAAAAATACATATTATTTAAATTGTATATTGTACCAGTTTCATTAAAAATATAATTTATTATATATTTTTCTCATTGAAATCTCACATCAAAACTCACACGTGAAATAAAATGTAAGCTCTCTAAGAGAAAACATTTTCTCGGAAGGGCAGGAAGAAATGGGTAGGAAATTGGTGATTGAACTCTTAGTTGTTGTTTTTGATAATTCCCATCTGAATAAATCCGTTGACATTAAGAAAATCCGAAACTAGAATGGGAGAAGCAAAGTGGACTTCATTTTTGTTTATTACTCTCAACTCATTTTCAAGTCATCTCACAGCTTTTCCTCACCACGGCAATCAGCCATTCCCCCCCCCCCCATCTCATCTTTAGCTTTATGATCCTGACCTCAGTGTTCCACCTCATCGATCCTCATCTCATGATGAAGGGGTAAAGTGCCATCTCGGCCTCTGGCACCCCGACCAACCAACAAGACAATAACTATGTCTTGCTAAACCTTTCAAAAAAGTAACAAAATCTGTCTAATAATTGAACATTTAGTTTGTAGTTATTTACCGTTTGACTAGACGAGAAAGCCATGAAAAATTAGCGTGGCATTCAACACGGTAACAAAATATATCCGTTACTTAACACATTGCTGACCGTCAACTTTTCTGAAAATTACCCCATGTGCCCTGCTATAGTTTTGAAAGCCAATGTGGAAGTAAAACAATAAAAATAAACTTCAAAATTTTTTATTTATTATTCAACTCTTAGTATTTCTTTTTTGTATGATAAAAGGTATAACATTCACCTACGTCGTGTAATGATACAAAAGTTTACCAATTCTTTTTTTTTTTCGAATGGCAGGCACTGAGCTTTATTCGTTACTCATTTCGCTTAACCCAGTGGGCACCTGTGAACCACAGTCACGGATTTAGCAATTGTATAAGGTCTCGTAAAGTTATAATAAATTTTTAGTATTAAATAGTAAAACTTGAAAAGTAAGGAAAATTACTTGTTAAAATAGTCAGCAATGTGTTAACAAATAATTACACAAACAATTTATACCCATTCATCTCTCTTAATCGTATCATCCAATTTCTTTTTTTTATTTTTTTACCAAATTTCCTTAAAGTTGCTCATAGAAATAAAGAAAGGCCAATATCTTAATCGTTCGTTTTGGATATGCGTTATTTCAAATGGGCCTTTTAACCATCCATCTGGGATTGACACATCAGGTAAAAAAAAAAATAAGTTGAGGGAAAAGTTAGAAAGCAAACAGCTTCCTGGAGATATGAAGCAGTTTGCCCCTCGTGAAGAAACTATATAAATAAAGATAACACAACATGACATATAGAAAACATATAAAATATATTTTGCTACTCTTTATAATTATAAAAACTGTCTAAAAGCAGCAAAAAAAAATACAGTTTGATTATAGGTAGTATTTTATTTGTATTAGAATATAAAATACGAAATAAGTAGTTTGAAATTTTTTCCCTCTTCTAATTCAATAAGTTTATCAGCAATTGATTTAGTAAATTAGAGAAATTTCAATGATAAATAACTATTTATTTTAGATATAAATAACTGCACATTTGCAAAATTATTGTTTCGAAGTGAACCGTGTTTTGAAGATTTTGTCTTTAACACAGAAAAAGACATCGATGTTCCACTCTGTCAATCTCAGATATATTATTTTAATGCTAAATAATTTATTATTTTATATTAATATAGCCAGCATTTATTACTAAATTATTTTGACCTAAATTAGTACAAAATAATGAAAAACATGATACATTTGCGGCAAAGGGAAGAAAACGTTTGTCAACTTGTAAGATAGTATGACAAAAAACTAAAAGTGAAACAATAAACTGTATTTTTTTTTATTTAAAAAATCAAACACAAACATTTTAAATAACTTCATTGATCACTTTTATATACATGAAATAAATCCAATTTTTTTTCCTCTGTACTGTTTATTTTTCTTTCATAAACCATCCTTTATACACAAAATAGTTTTAATACTGAAGATTATATTCATATTTACAAAAAGAAGTATGCATGCTGATATTTTTCAATTTGCTTGAATATGCCATCTTCTCACGGGTGAAAATAAAAACCAATGTGCAATCTCAATTTTACAATGTTGAATCCGCACTAGGATTAATTTTCTCTAAAGCCAAAGGTAGTTCGGTAACACTGAGGAACGCAGAGTATTTCTTGTATTCCAAAGGCACCTGGAAAAAAAAACACAAACACAATTTTGTATTTTGCTGTATTTCAAATTTTTATTTAGAAAATTTAATTTCATTCTGGCAGAATATTTTTCTTACTAAGATTTCACCATTTAACACATTGCAAGCAGGTCACGAAAAATACATTTTTAAAATTTCTGCAAACCATGCATAAGTTTAAAAAATTGCAGCAAAACTACCTCGTTTTCACTCCGTTTTTCAAAGAATTGATTCATTTGTGATTACTACAAATATAAATGATTCAGTTTTTATGTAATCAATCTCTCTTAAAAGAATAATGCTTTTAAAATTCAGCTGTAGATTCTAAAATAACTTTAATGTCATACTTTCAAATTCAGCTGGTAGCTAACGAAATAAAAGGCCTGCTTAATTTGATTCGAAATATGCAACCACTCATTTCATGAAATAACTTTCCTCATTATTGCTTTTTGCATTGTTTTATAGAGATATCATACAACTCTACTCAAGGGGATCTCCCCAATCCAAAGATGATTTTCCCTTCAAAACTAAAGATTTACTCCTTAAGGACTTGACTTGTTGTTACAACATACTACAACTTCAAAGATATATAGGACCTCCCAAAATACAACAAAACAGAATCGATGAATCGGTTAGTGGCGCTTCGCGCCAAACGCCGAGATAACCCCAATATCCAGCATCCAGCATCCAGTTTTATAGAGACAATTAAGAGCTAAAATATTGAGAATTTTTGTTTGTTTCGCAGACATCAGTTTATAAACAACGCCGAATTGTTCCCCTTCTCTCACTGCTGAGCTCTTAACACTAGGTTTACGGGACGCATCATTTTGATGCATTTCGAGTTTTGTAAGGAAAATTATATAACCCGTTGGAATTTTTATTTTATCTCTAGTAATGACTTTTAACCATTGATCGAAGTAAATATATATTGAAGGCTATTTTCTTCAAAAGCGTGGAAATATTGAAATTCTCCAGGTGGTATACCTATCTCTAAGGATATGAGTCAATTTGACTCATTTCCGTCCGTTTGATTTGAGTTCCTCAAACACACAATCGCCACAATAATATGCAATTGTCCAATATACAATCTACTTACAAAACAGATTGATGGTTTACGGATTAGAAAAAAAAGTCCGATTGTGTCGCTTTTACAACTGCTTATGTGTCCGGACCAGCTCCATTCACAGAGTTATACAATTTAAAGATAAAAATTAAAACAAACGGTAATGTACGTATTTCGACCATCGGTAGGAAGTACCTCGCTACTACTACTATAGTCGCTATACTACTGTAACTAAACCTTCTGTAGACGCTACTTTTTTCCGTAGTTTGTTGTGTATTGCTCTACTCTTAAAAAGAAGTAGTGTAGTGAGTTGTGTGATACCAAAAAACAGTAGTTTGTAGCGATTCCTGGCAACTACTTTTAACGTTAGTTAAATGAAATTCAAACTCAAAACAATTGTCGATTCTGATTGGTGCAAATCCGCAGTAGGCCCTACAACGTTAGCAATGAGAATCCCGCTGTGGACAAGCGTTAATCAGATCTGCGTCAGTTGCTTAGAAAAATCGGTCGAATGGGTTTTGAGAAATTGAACTTTAAATAACTGTCTTTTTAAAAATTTTATTTCGCAGGAACTATAAAGTATCTGAATTTTTGTGCCTGATTTGGTTAAATAAAATATCGTCTGCTGTAATCAATTAGCATATTTGCGGTGACCCTCTCAAACCATTAAGATTGGGT
This sequence comes from Parasteatoda tepidariorum, assembly GCF_982258835.1. Lineage (NCBI taxonomy): Eukaryota > Metazoa > Arthropoda > Arachnida > Araneae > Theridiidae > Parasteatoda > Parasteatoda tepidariorum. The sequence goes on from NC_141759.1 coordinate 12,774,786, forward strand.
TCTAGAACTTGAAGATCCGATCATTGCATCAAAAGTTATACAGGGTGGTTCATTTTTCTCTTGCCTTGTGCTTTATTTCTCGTATTATATAAAAAGGCATTGATCACTTAAATCCAAATATTTAATAACTTCTCAGCATTTCTTAAATGAAATATTAAGTATCGAGAAAAGCAGAAAGTTTAAAAGAACAAATTCGTAAAAAGTGCTTTGGAATAAAACACTTTTTCATGTAAACATGAATTAAAACTATTATAACTTCGTAATATCTCCTCACATTTAACCAAGCTAATTTTATTATTCAAAGTCATTGTGAATATTGGGGATAAATAAGTTCTCTAGTTATGTTTGTTCTCTAAAAGTAACAAAAAAGTAGTGACTATATATCGAGAGCAGTTTGGCGCAAGATATTTATACTTGTGACCAGCCTGTTTAAGTTTCCGAATTATATAAAAAAATGTCTCCTAAAATATTTTATATTCTACCACACTAGATGGTGCTGCCATCTAGTGTGGTAGAAACAAGACATCCAAATTAACATGGCCAACGGTATCTCACCCATTGTGGTGGTCCTGAAAGAGTGGATACCACTTCTGGAGAACGCACTAGGTCTCCTCATGTGTGCGCACTTGTGCAGCTCATTGGAAATAAGAAAAAAATATTTTATATTAATTCCTCAATAACAGGCCACATAAAGTGACCTACACATGATAAAAAAATGAGAATACATAATGGTTAAAGCTAAGTAGCTTTTCTTCATCTGTGTTGCTTTAAACATTAAGTAAAAAACAAAACAAAAACCAATACCGAAACAAATATTATAATTTGGGTTATCTATAACATACAAATTCTTACTTTTGTTGTTGAATGAGTTTTAAATCTGTAATGATGCAATATGTTAGCCATACATAACTTGATCTCCAGCAAAGCAAATCTCATTCCCAAACAGTTCCTTGGTCCCTCGCCAAATGGTAAATATGCATATTGTGGATGTTTAACATTAGATGAATCCATGAACCTAGAAGTGAATAAATAAATTTTAAAAAAAAGAATTACAGAAAGAGTATCACCATATATAATATTTTTCAATGCTATTTCGTCTAGGAAAATAAAAATGGCACAGTTAAAGTGCCTCAAACTCGAAACAAAGCTATAATTATGAGCTAAATACGTACCATCTCGCCGTTAAGAATTATCTAGGACTTAGACCTGACAAATAGTTTATAATTTTTGTTAAAAATGTTCAATTTTGTCAAAGTTTTTTCATTTAGAAGAAAATCATTATAATCAATAAATAATTCTCAAGTTTTGTAAGTTTTTATTCGCACAAGAAAATATAAGTTTTCAAACATTAAAAAATTAGGGAAAAAACGCATTTTATTTTTGGAAAATCTTGGCTTCTCTTCAGCCTGACACTTCACGTCATTTTCATAATTAGCACATAAGAAGTGGGAAAAAAAGTTATAATAAATAAACAATTTTTATTTCTTATAATGGTCAAAATTTACTCAAAAAGTTATTAAGTTAATAAAAAATTAGTCAAAAACCGTGAGTAACTGTTGCAAAACTCACTGCTAACGACCGTTATTTCCTATGTAAGCAGAGACTTCGAAGGAGGGGATTTGCTATTTTTTAGTGTTTTGTACGATTGGGAGGGGGGAGGTATTATACAAAGTACGTACATTATAAGCATACACCAAATTTAAATTTGACTCTTTCCTACACATGTATTATGCATATGTTTGTTCTTAGCGTTGAATTACACCGCTTACTAAGGATATATTCTCGTAATGTACTCATTGCATCTACCAGCTGAAGTTTTCACTGGCTGATATATTATTTATTTTTTGAATTTTTATATAAGGCACGCAGAATCTGAAGAGATTAACACTTATATTAATTATAATTATTATTTTGGTGTGGTAGATAAAGAAATTTCGTTTCCCTTTTTAAATGTTTCAATGTGAGCGTATTGATCGAGGTACCTGACTTGGGCACTAGCCTAATTGTCTGAGATTAAATAGCCAAATTCAACGGGCGAATGCGGCCGAATGAGTAATATACAGAACAGTAAAACATGTGATGTATACACACACATAAAAAAAAAGATTTGAATAATAATTGATAAGATACAAGCGTGATTACAAGAAATCGAAATAACAGAAAAAATAAGCTATTTGCATAGTCGAAAAAATAAATATATAGAAAATTTAAAACGGAGTGAGTAAAAACAAAATCGAAAAACAAGTATATACATATTTACAGCGGAGTGAAGAATAGAAATTGTAGATCTTAATCGGAGGATAGATTACATTACCTCTCTGCCTCTCCTTCTCACATAATGGGCTTCACAGTTGCAAAGAGGAGTAATTTACTTCTAAAAGAGTGAAAAAAAATATATATACGTTCTTTTCTTTAATCTAAAGTAAATTTAAACAAAAAGCATACAGATAAAAGAATGATAACCGTTTCTTTATTAATATATTGCGTAGTGCAATATATCAATTAACTATGATTGATATATTTGAGAGAGAATAATAATATTAGTTGAAATAAACATTTTCGGAGCATGCAGGCAAACAGTAAAATTGTATGCGCTTTGCAATTTTTTTTTACAGCATCAGCGTAAAAGCATCAAAAAATGAACATTATCTTTAATATTCAAAACTATTGAATACTCCATAGCATGATTTTCTACCTTATGTAAATGTTATCGACAGCGTCTGTATTGCAAGGCATGGTGGATCAGAGGATAGAGTGCTAACCTTTCAATGGAGTTACCTGAATCCCAGTAATCGCTTGTCGATACGAATTTCGCATCCGGCTAGCCCCGACCACAGTGCTAACGTAAAATATCCTCAGTGGTAGATGGACCATGGGTTGGAGTCCCGATGCAGCAAGTTTGATTAAAAGGTCGTCCGCGAAGGCAAATATCTCCCAATACTTGATCAAGGAGTTCCCTTGTTTTCTGGATTGGGTTCAAAATTACAAGACTACGGAGTTGAACATTGATAATCACAAACTCAATAATTGTGTCTGTTGTTCAACAACGCTTATAAAATGTAATAAAATTTCTTTATTGCATACAAAACCAGAGTTCTTTTTGCCAAGTTGGAAATATGGCTACCTAGGCATTGTTTATTCTTACAAATGCACTGAAGAAATAACTAGTGTAATTGCATGTTTTTAGTTGATGCAAATAATGAGAAAGGAACAGCGTCTAATTTCTTCATGGCTTTTTCTTTTTAATTACTTAAAAATTTTCGCTGAGTTGACAGTTCAAGGAAAAAAATTAAATTTTTGTGATGTTGCTACATCACACTTGCGTTGTTTTTCTACTCCTTAATAGTTTTTTCAGTTTTCGTTCGTTTAACCGCAATAGCCTTTCCCTACATTTAATTTGATCAACCAATTTTTATTATGGATTATCCCCACCCTAACGTTAACCGTATTTCACTTTGCTCTTTTCAGCGTGCCTACTTGGCGGCAGTCGAGGAAGCCACCGTGAGAGAGGAGCATCGCTCTCGTTTTTTTTGATAGCTTCAAGGCTCTTGCCTTCCTGCTCAGCAATTGTCCCCGCACCTCAGAACTACCCAATCCCCCTCTGCAGGCTTCTCCCCCTTTTCTTAAAGAGATGTTTGAGAGAGTGATTTGAGAGAAAACCTGGAATTTCATCTAGATAGGCAAGAGAGGTATTGTTTCTGATGTATTTTGAACACTTACTCAAAATTAATACTATACAAATTCAGCCCATTGAAATTCATAGTCTGACACTTTTGAATCGTATACTAACTAATAGACAATGAATTAGCTCCGAGAACAGAGCTGCCAACAACAGCACTTTCATTTGGAGATTTTTTTAGTGGTAGCGAAACAGCCAATTTGGAAGTCTTAGACTATTATAATATTTGAAGTGACATTATTATAAGATTAAAAAGCAGTCAGAAACATTAAAAAAAATTGCCTTAGGAGTTTGACAAATGTGTTAACATTTTGCATTAAAAAAACACTGCAAAGGTACATTTCAAAATTATCTTTATTGTAGAAATCCTTGATTAATGATTTGCTACTCAAAATAAAAGATTGAAGACCTTCTAATTGGGTGTCAAGCCCTTATATTCTACACACACAAATCGAAGTAATGCTTTATTTGTATTAAAGACGCGTTCTCACAAAAAAGTGTCCACATACAATTTTAAAGAAACCTACACAATTTTTCTATTTCAGCGCAGGTAGCATTTGAATTACATGCCGACGAGTCTAACTCTATGCGTTGAATTTTACCGCTGACTAGGAATAAATTCTCATAATGCACTCATTACATCTACCAGCTGAAGTTTTCACTGGCGGATGTGTCGTTTAATTGACCGATAATGTCAAACTAATTGGAATACATGCAGTTGATTAAAATTTTTATTAAATATAATTAATATTTTGTAGTATATATATATATATTTGTAGTAGTATATATATATCATGTAGTATATATATAATATTTTGTAGTATATATATGATAATGAAATTTCGTTTCCATTTTCTAATCCTTTAATGTAAGCGTTTGATCGAGGTACCTGCCTTGCGCCACTAGCCTATTCATCTGAGATTAAATTGCCAAATTCAACGGGCGAATGTGGTCGAATGACTAACATACAGAACAGTAAAATGTGAGATATATGCAAAAGAAAAATATTGGAATAATAATTGATAAGACACAAATGCGATTACAAGAAGTCTGAGTAACATAAAAATTTGAAAGTTTAGGCTTAGGTAGTTTTTGAAGTAGCAGTATTATAGTAACATTAGAAAGTAGTCACATTTGTTAAGAATTTTACCTAAAGAGAAAAACCACAATTGTATCAGGTATCAGCAGGTCTGTAATAGTAGAACAACATTTATTATTGCAAGCATTGATGATGACAACACTCTTGGTAGAACAGGAGTGTGCCATTTAGAAATTAAATGGGCAGGGAATGTTTGTTATAATTTTTTATGTAGTGAGAGAATTGACATTTTTATGAGTCTTATTGAATAAATTATTTAAAAATTATTTTTTTACTGAGTATTATCTTTCAGTTAACGAGGTTTACATTAGAGTGCAAATTTTTTGTTGTTGCTCTTTTAAATATTTCTAGAGAAATAATAAATCCGCAAAAAGTTATGATAACAACTTCTGACTGCTCTCCCGCCTAAACTATGGGAATCATGATTTGTAGATTGCGACTGCTTCCTGTTTTTTTAGATTTAAGAATCAGAATCCAGTGAAAAAAAGTTTATTCAGTGAATGTTTGTGAAACTGATTTCGGAACTTAAAATATCACCTGCACAAATTACTCAGCATAGCCAGAACCTCGAACTACCAGTATAATAAATAAATTTATATTTAGCTTTGCACGAGCCTTGTTCTGAATTTATATAAATGAATTTCTTTTTACAAATATCTCATACTTAATGCAAAGTTGTAATATAACTTTCTTTGATATACTGATTGCTAAAAAATAAATATTTATGATAATATTTATAAAATTTATCATAAGCGGTTAACCGGTTTGTTCTTGCTTATGTCCGTGTATCATTTGGTTAACATTGTAATTCAATACGTTAAAAATAAATACAAATAGGAAGTATATACAAAATCTCCTGAATAAAAACCCATTACTTGTATGTTTAAATATAAAAGTTAAAAATACTTGTGCAAAACATGCAATTATTAAAACACTACGGAGCATCTAATAATTTGGTTTAATTATTATATACAAATATAATACTTAATAATTACTCCACATTTATATAATATATCGTCTAAATTCATCGAATTTTTATTATATATCGTCAAATTTAATCAAATGATACACGAACGCTGGTTGCAAGTGCAAACCAGAGTAAAAACAATAAAGCTGTATAGTATCACATGATAATTAAGATTTTACATGAAATCTTATAGTGCGTCTAATAATTTGTTCAGGGATTGCATTAAGGTTTATATTAAACATTAATATATACCTTAATAATTTAACAACCACCTTCGGTTCTCATATTTAGTAGAATTTCAAAACAATCTTGAACAATATATAAACTTTAATGATATCCAAGTCTAACGAAAAGCACAACTGAGGTTAATTGAATATTCTAATTCTTCAACCCGTTTTCCAATCCTAACAAGTAAATTAGTTTTAAACAATGCATTAGCCAAATATTTTCTCCGTTTAGCCGTTACCCGCGACTTTTCCCTCGCGAAAGTACTTTGATTTCAGTTTTAACAAGTTTCAAGCCATGACCGCAATATTACCGCAAGCGTTGGTGGCGCCCAACGTGTTAAACATGCAGGGATTGATCTTTAATTTTGACCATGCATCTTTGAATTAGCGATAGAGTTTGCGATAAACAATATTACATTTTATCTAATAAAATATCTGATTCTAAATCTGGTAACCAGGCCTGAAAGCGAGACGGAAAAGAGGAAATACTGGTAGTGGAAATACTATTTCAATGATAGAAAATTTTGGGAGGAGTAAATCTATTCTTAGCAATAACCTAATAATTGTTGTTAATTTTTTCACGGGGAATAAGTAATTCAATATATAAATTGTATCCGTAAAAAAAATTTAGTAACAACGGATATTTTATTATTAACGAGTTGAAAACGAAATTTATTTGCTACCAGTTTTTACTCTTTTCCTTCTTTATATATATAGGGACTTTTAGACTTGCTGGTAACATTGCTATTTTCGAAATGAATACAAAATTTATGTATTTTCATAGCTTTTGATTAAACTGAAAGTTTTGTCTCTTCGAAATGTTTGTTTTAAGTTATCGGTGAATTGTGAAAAATTTATATTAAAACATTACTTTTAAGGCCATATCACACTTAAGGAAATTCGTCCAACTCAACCTTCAACTCCGAAGACAACTCCGTCCGAAAACATAGGTGTGCTATACTTATCCGAGTTGGATCAACTGCTGTTCAACTCTTTCAGATCTCTTCGAAAGAGTTGATTCAACTTCACAATTCAACCAATCAGGTGGCAGCAACCGCATGGGATTATGGGATAGCACAAGTCAAAACAATATGGCGGCAAAGTTTATGTGAAAAAGCAGTGAATCTAATTTGTTATATATTAATTCAGGTGAGTTTTTAATTGAGTATTGATTTTAAAGTTATTTTATAAGAAGTATAAATCTGTTTCTATCCATTAACCCTTTCGCGCCGACTGTCACAAATACGTGACAGCAAAAAACCGTATCAATCAAGGTGAAAAGATAAAACTGGTAATCAAAGTATTTCTTTAGCAGTTTATTTGTGGGCGGAGTTATAATTGTTTGATTTATTTAATTCACCATTACTTTGTTCAAAATAAAACTATTTAGTTATACTTTGAATTAACATTGATTATATATATTATTAAACTAACAATAATTAAAATAAAAGCAAAGTAAGTCTGTAAAATTAGTAACGACTACATTTAAGTTACCGTTTTTTATTTAATTGCAACTTGATTCTGATTTTGTACGAATGCTTTTCTGAATCACCCGTCCCCAAGGGGTTAAAGAAGTTTATGTTATAAATGTGTTATGTTTTTAACCGTGAATTAAAAGTATGATTTTTTACGCCAAATTCGCCAATCTGAAGTAAATTTTGCAAGTACATAAAAGTAGTTTTGTTTTATATTTTGACATTACTTTAAATGATAAACAAATTTTATGAATTGCATTTAATCTTTTTCGTACGTAACTGTATATTTATTAGTATTCGCCGAATTCAAATATAGTTTTTTTTTTTTACAATTACTTTGCTCTTTCTATAGTTCCGATAAGATTATACCAGCAATTATTCTAGAGTTGGTACTGAATTCAGTGATTTTGAATATTTTTTTACAAAGGAAAAAATTGCGTTATAAAAAGTAAACTTACTCATACCTAAACAATATGCTGACAGAATTAATTTCTTTGTATTATTTTATTTTTAAACTGTATATTTGTCAGTATTCGCGGAATAAAAATGTGTTTTTTTCCAATTACTTTGCACTTTCTATTGACAAGTGGGCCCACCTTGAAAAAACCCACTTGGGACGCTAAGTGGGTTTTATTAAAAAAAAATGTTTTTATTAAAACTTATTGATTCACATTTAATCTTATGTAATTTATTGTGTAGCATAAGTTTGTCAAATAGATCTGCATGCTTTATATGATTAAGTTTTTAATATTTATAAAGTTGAAGAAACTTGTATCTGTAATTTTGTATTACTATTAAAAACTTAAAGAGGGTTTTTTCAAAAAGTAATATTTAATGAAATTAGATTAGATGGAAATTTAAATAACATAGACTGTAAGGATCAATTTTTCAAATGCATGTGCATTCTTTATATTATTAATAAGCAGGTTTTGAATAAATTATGAAGGAAGTTGAAAATATTTTTTTACCCGTTAAAGCACCTAACAGGTTTTTTCAATGTAATTTTTTTAATAAAAAAGTATTAACACACGTTTAACTTTAAATATACTAATATGTAGGTACTTTTTATATCTGCTTTTTTCATAATTTAATAGATTAATTTATTTTTTGAAATTAAAGATAAAGTTAAAATTATTTATCTAAAAAAGAAGTCTTCTTCTTAAGGTTAAATATTTGAAAAAATGGGACAAGTAACTGATACTCCTTGTAATTATACATAATTTTAATTTCACTTTCTATTAATCTTATTATAAAAACATGGAAAACCATTAAAAATTTCTTTCAGTTTTTACTGATAATAAAAAACTTACTCTTACCATAACAATATGCTGACAGAATTAATTGGTTGGTAATTTTTAATGACTGTTCCTTATTGTCTGTTGCCTTAAATACATTTGCTTCACCTTTCTTAATAATTTTTTTTACTTGTATTGCAGCAAAGATGAGTCAAAATTTTGAACAAGCTCCCGTTGGAGAAACTTTTAAATGGAGCATCGAAATGGAGAGCACATTTATTGAACTCTTGAAGAAAAAAGAGAACATTTGGAATGTAACATCCCGCCACCACAGGAAATATCATTTAAGAGCTCATAAAAAATTAATCGAAACTGCTTTTGGAATAAATTGTTCACTTTTATCAGTTCTTGTTTTTCCTAATTTTTGAATAGTTTGTGCTTATTCATGTTGAACCTTTATCAAAATAGTGCCGTTTAATAGCTTTTTTTTTTTTAAAATTCAGTTTCACATAAACTTTTAATTTTCTACAAATAGCAAATTTTTTTTCAAATTAGAGTATTTCACTAAACATATATAATAATACTTATCGAACTCTTAAAAAACTATTTTAATAATTTTTCAAGAACTTAAAGTCAACATTAAAAAAAATTAATTGCATTAATTTGGTGCAAAAAATTATAAAACTCCTAAATTTTGTTATAACTGTTTATTTTTACTCTTATATTAGATTTTGTTTTCTCCGTTGTAAAATATACATAGTAAATGTAAGTTGCAAAAAGCTATATTATGTTATTAAATATATGAAAAACTTAAAGGTAATTTATTTGAATAAATTAAAATAAGTACTATATGACTAAAGGTAAAGAATAATCTAAAAATATATTTATTAACTAAAGATAAAAATCCATTGCTACTTATGTGTTTAATTTATGATAATAAGTGAAATTAATACTGCATGCAACGAATATATTTATAACAAAATGGGAATTTTTTTTTTACTAATTTACTTTTCCAATATTAAAACTAATTATATATTTTTAACTTCTATGTCAAAGATTGCACAAATGAAAACAAACAGTTCTCTCAATAAATTTTCCTAACAGCCTAATCTCTGTCTTCGTAAGCGTCATGCTTTACTCCAAAGTGTCCTTCTCTTATCTTTTTTTTTCTTTACCAAACTGTAAATGATCAAACTTGAAATTGCTGAGGAAGGATCCATTGCCGTCGATTAAATTAAATTTAATTACCACACGCGCTGAGTCTTTCGATGAAAATTTTTATCCGTCTATGTATAAAGCGCTAAATCGCCTAAAAAGAAAGGAATCACTCGTTTATCAATGATAAACTCTTTTCAACCGCATGGCAACCATAGTTCAACTGTTTCAGGTAGTAGTTGAACAGAAAGTTGAAGTTGAGGTTGAGTTGAAGGTTGAGTTGGACGAATTTCCTTAAGTGTGATATGGCCTTAAGACTCAATTTATTTTTGTTTTATTTATTTATTTAGGTCACGTAGAATAGCAACTGCAGATTACAAATAAAGAGACACTGGGATAGTGGTGACAAAGGGGATGAATATACTTATTCCACTTTACGCAATGCGTTACGATGCTGAATATTTTCCAGATCCTGAAATATTTAATCTCGATAGGTAAAACGTGGATCATAGTTTTCTTGGTGGCGGATGCTATGCTATGAAAATGTAAATAATCGGAATTGTGGTTAGCGTTCGGAATTGTGGTTAGCAGTAAATTATTTAAGTTGCAAATTTGAGTCTGGAAGCGAACTCACACAATGTATTCTTATTGAAGAAGTAAATTCATGTAGGTGTTAAGTAGTGCTATTTACCTATGCTTTTTTCCAGTGCTCTTTTTCCTTATTTTTCTTTTCGCTTCTTTGGAGCTTTTCTAGGTGGTTCTGGCGAAAATTATTCTTTTTGGAAAACATTTCGCAAGTTCATTGTATCTGTGGCGAAAATGTGTAGTTGTTGCACCTCGTTTAAGTAAATTCCATTGAAATTTAACACTGTTCCATGAAAATTGATTTTTGTCAAATGAGAGTAGATTTCACACTCTTACGTTTCATTCCGTATGCCCCCGTACGTATAATTAGAAGAAATTGCGCCTGAAGTGCGCATGCTTCAATTCCAATAAAATACAGTTGTGTCCGGGAAAAAGTAACAAACTAACGTGAATGAAAAATAGATTTTTTAAAAATTCCTTAATTTAACAACGCTATAGTTGTGGAATATTATCTTAACTTTGACCACACATCCAAAACAAACATTTACAATGGAACGTGGATATTAAGGAAGTTAAACTTCTTCCAACTAAATCGTATAATTAAAGTAAATATATTCTCTAATTTCAAATAACCAAAAATATGTAGTTTATCAAGGACCTATTATAGTTCGACGACCAAAACTTTAAACAGAAGCATATAATTTTTTTTAAAAATTAAATCAACCGATTGTTTTAACATCAAAAGATTCCTTTCAGCATTTTGTAATAACGAATCCTTCATTTTCATTTTGTGCTCGCGTTTTTCTTGATCTATTGGTGACACGGACATTATGTTAAATTGAAGGTAGGTTTTAATAAATTTTAAAAAAAGAACGATTTTTAACAGAAGTGGGCAGAGTGCTTGCAGCTTTGTAAAACCAAGTCAACACTACGGCAAGGTTAGTAAGATTTCAAAAAAAGCGTGCTTCAAATCTTACGCATGGAAGCGTACGAAACATAACGTAAATTTCCTAAGTCTGCCTAATGTCTTCAAAATCAGTAGCAAAAGAGTAAAACGGTTTTTCCATTTGAAATCAGCATAACAAACTACTTTATAAAAGGTAAACGCCATAGCTGATATCTTAATCTTATTTATCAGTGTAAGCTTCTTAAATTGTCACTCTTTCATCCTTCATCCTTTTAAAACATGATTATCGAATTCCACTTTACTTGTTTCCATATTCATGGTTTCATCTCCGCAAAAGCATCCTCAGTACGCTTATTTTCCATTCGGCGAAGGACCAAGAAACTGTTTGGGGATGAGATTCGCTCTGATGGAGATCAAATTATGTTATGTACATATTGCATCATTATAGAATCAAAACTCATTCAACAACAAAAGTAAATAACCTTTAAATTTACTAATTTATTCTTATAGATTGTAAAAGAAGTATTCAAGGTAGTGACCTTTTTTTTCGTAGGTACAGTTAGAGTACAGGAGATTCACGCTTTTTTTCAGTGCAAAGTAATTACCTCTTGGTTTAGAAAAAAACATTAATTTACCAAAGCAAAAAATTTCTAAAAATGTATCGGAAGTTACGTGACGCAATGTTACTTGAAGTTATACAATGCAGTATTTTGAAGTGTAACGTATTTCAAAAGTTTCCTTTATTGTAGAAGTTCTTTATTTAATAATTAATTTGGGGATTTTTTTTAAAACTTATTTTGCTATGACTCCCAGCAAATAGATCACAAAATTTCCAAGAGCGTTGCAGCTTACTTTAACTCTCTCATTTGGAAAATTTTAGCAGTGGTAGCAGCCAAAATTTTGTATAGTGGAAAATTATATGTTTGCGTAGTATTTGACTTGATAGTGTCACGCATAAGAAGCCAGGGCTTGGAAATTGTTTGTTTTAAAAACAACACTGCAAAGGTATATATCAAGGATTACTTTTATTTTAGAAATTCTTTTTACGGAAAAAAATATTTCAATTTTTTGGAAACGTATTTTGTATTCTTTTGAATTATATACTAAATAATAGATCATAAATTAGTGCCGAGAACACAGCTGTCAACAACAGCACTTTCATTTGGAGATTTTTTTATTTGCAGCGAAACAGCCAATTTGGCAGTCTTTGACTATTATAATATTTAGACTGACAGTATTATGAGATAAAAAAGCAGTCAAAAACATAAAAAATTTTGCCTAAAAGTTTGCCAAGTCCGTTAAACATTTTGCATTTAAAAAAAATGCTACAAAAGAACAGTTCAAAATTACCTTTATTCTAGATATTTTAGACGTATGATTCGCAACATATTGAAACTCAAAATAAAAGAGATAATGCATTCTAGCTTGGGATTAATCCATGATATTCTACACACACAAATCAAAGTAATGCTTTATTTGTATTAACCCTTTCGCGCCGACTGTCACAAATACGTGACAGCATGAAACCGTATCAACCAGGGAAAAAAGATAAAGCTGGTAATCAAAGTAATTCTTTAGCACAGTTTATTCGTGGGCGGAGTTATAATTGTTTGATTTATTTCATTCACCGTTACTTTGTTCAAAATAAAACTATTTAGTTATACTTTGAATTAACATTGATTATATGTATGATTAAACTAACAATAATTAAGATAAAAGCAAAGTAAGTCTGTCAAATTAGAAACGACTACATTTAAGTTACCGTTTTTTATTTAATTACATCCTGATTTTGTACGAATGCTTTTCTGAATCACCCGTCCCCGAGGGGTTAACCCCTTGGGGACGGGTGATTCAGAAAAGCATTCGTACAAAATCAGAATCAAGTTGTAATTAAATAAAAAACGGTAACTTAAATGTAGTCGTTGCTGATTTGACAGACTTACTTTGCTGTTACTTTAATTATTGTTAGTTTAATCATATATAAAATCAATGTTAGTTCAAAGTATAACTAAATAGTTTTATTTTGAACAAAGTAATGGTGAATTAAATAAATCAAAGAATTATAACTCCGCCCACAAATGAACTGCTAAAGAACTACTTTGATTACCAGTTTTATATTTTTACCCTGATTGAAACGGTTTTATGCTGTCACATATTTGTGACAGTCGGCGCGAAAGGGTTAAAGAAGCGTTCTCTCAAAAACGTGTCCACATTCGATTTCATGCCGACGAGTCAAATTCTATGCGTCGAATTTCCCCGCTGATTAAGAATAAATTCTCTTAATGTACTCATTACGTCTACCAGCTGAAGTTTTTCACTGGCAGATGTATTATTTAGATTTGGCATCACTTAATTGAGTTGCATGGTTTCAAAAGATTAAAAAATATAATAATTATTATTAATATTTTGTTGTGGTAGATAAGTAAAGTCGTTTCTCTTTTTTAATGCTTTAATGTGAGCGTATTGATCGAGGCACCTGACTTGTGACACTAGCCTATTCATCTGAGATTAAATTGCCAAATTCAACGCGCGAATGCTGTTGAATAACTTATATACGGAATAACTTTGTTTTGAAATTTAAAGATAATTTCGTTCTTTTTTCAGAAAGTACGAAATGCCACCTTGTATTTTTTTTCAAACTTATTTATTATAATAGTTTTTAACTTATCTAAATTTGTGCTAATTTTACCATGTTTTATTTTTAAATTTAAATAAAATTTCTGTGTTTTTTTTTTATAAAAGTAATAAATGTCACATAGCTTTTGAATTATAGTTCAAACTTATATATTATTAGAGTTTTAAACTTATCTAAATTTGTGCTCATTTTACCATGTTTTTTTTTTAAAATTTAAAGATAAGTTCGCTGTTTTGTATAAAAGTATGAAATGCCAACTTGCTTTTGAATTATAGTCTAAAAGCAAAGTGGCATTTCATAATCTCATATTCAAACTCTTTTCATTCAACTATTCATACTCTTGTGGAAGAAACGAGAATCAACATTTCTTCTATAACTTATGCAGTATTTTGCGGCAATTATTAGGTCAGCAATAAGGTTATATTCACGAAAACAAGAGCCTCAAAATAGAACAGAATGTTGTAGAGAATTTAACTCAATGGTAATGTTGTAGCTTAATGAGACAGAGCATATATATCGGAAAAAAGCATATGCATATAAAGAAACTATCCAACAAAGCTAAGCAGCACATCTGATACCTACATATTGAATGGCACTTTTTGCTTCCTTGTAAAATTGGGTGCATTCCTTCACGGCCAGAATTTTCCGTTGAACCAATCAATTTCATACTTTTCAATTTAACACGACCATAATAATAACATTGGGAAACAAATTTATTGATGCATTTATATACAAGTATCTTACCTAATTCGGGGTTCCATTTCACTAGGAATTGTACTTCCCGCGTTTGCCTGTTTGTCATTAGACTTTCCATTAAATGCTTGGTAGTAGTACATGAAATATCATTTGGAACTAATATCATAATAATAATTTGGAAGCTTGTCGGTCAATTTTAGGCATTCTATATAAAGCTATAAAGAAACTAATCATAAAAAAAAGAAGCATTCCTGCGAAAATATCAAGACATGAAGTTTGAGGTTCCGCAATGTCACCTTTGTGGTCAACTGTCATTGTGAAAAGCCGCCAGTTAGAATTGAATTTCATTTCTTCGAAATGTCCGCAAACCACTGATCCCTCACGGTTTCATATATTTTTGCATTATATATGGTACTCAAAAGATTTAAGGCAATCAAACTGTGGCTTATCTATGATATTCTACACACATAAATCAAATTAATACTTTATTTGAACAAAAAACGCAATATCACTAAAAAGTGTCCTCATACCTAAACAATTAACCTAAGTAAAGAAATCTAAACAATTATACGAATTCGGAGCAACGAGCATTTAGATTATATACCGAGTCAAGTTCTATGCCTTATGTCACGTGCATTATTGCTTTTGAAATATATCCACCAATGTAACAGCAACAAAACAATTTATTAATCTTTAAAACAAATAAACAAAACAATTATGAGCATATTATAAGAGCCCTCAGCTGCCGAAATACAGAATTATAGAAATATTCTCTTATCGAGGAAAGACCACCCTACGCGCCGGCTCCTCTTTTCTTAATTCTTTAATTGGGTTAGTGATTAACTTGCCGTCTAGCGGCGAGCCAATCAGTACACCCTCCAACCAAGATTGAAATATAACTTTTTCAATGTCATGTGCATTATTGCTTTTGAAATATATCCACCAATGTAACAGCAACAAATCAATTTATTAATCCTTAAAACAAATAAACAAAGCAATTATGAGCATATTATAAGGGCTCTCAGCGGACAAAATACAGAATCATAGAAATATTCTCTTATCGAGGAAAGACCCGCCTACGTTCCGGCTTTTCTTCTCTTAATTCTTTAATTGGGTTAGTGATTAACTCGCCCTCTAGCGGTGAGCCAATCACTATACCTTAAATTTTTGCAACTGATTAAGAATAAACTCTAATACCGTACTCAGTACATCTACCAGCTGCAGTTACCGCTGGTGGATGTTTTAAAAAAATCAAAAATAGTAATAAGAAACGTATCACAGCTGTGAAGATGAAAATGTATATTAATTATAATTTATATTTCGTTGCGGTAGATAAACAAATTTCGTTTTCCTTTTCCATAATCTAAAGTAAATTTCTACAAAAAAACATATAAATAAATGTAACCATAAATGTAAAAAAGAATTGTTACCATTTTCTTATCAATATGGTCTAAGTATATATCAATAAACTTTATCAGCTAACAGTTATCAATACATTTGTGAGAGAACAGAGATGCCAACTTGCTCCGGACAACAAATATATATTTTAAAGTTGTAGTTTATCAATTGTGATTCTTGGTCTAATAAATTCAATTTAGTAGCTTTTTATCCTCCACTATTTCTGAACAATTCGTAGACTTATATAATTCACCATTTTATAGCACTTACGTCATACTATACCTTTTAAAAAGCAGGAAAAATAGTCAAATATTTGCAAAATTTCTTTTGTAGTTATTTACCGCTTTTTTAATTATTCTGGCGTGTCCGGAGCAGTTGGCATCTCTGAGAGAATAATAATATCAATGAAAACAAAAATTTTCCAGAGCATACTAAGCACTTATAGCTAAAACAATAAAACTTTATGTGCTTTAAAATTTTTTTACAGTGATAATTCAGAAACCAAGCAAAAACATCAAAATTTCAGCACTTTTATGAGTAAAACTTCAATGAGCTGAAATAATGACCTATAATTCAATTTCATAGATAGTTATAAATTATTTAAGAATTGTGCCGTTTCTCTTATTCACAAGACTTAAATATGAGCGCGCTGTTAATCTACATTTTAGGGAAAATTAGGAAATGATGCTATTCGAGAAATGAAGATTATGGACGCCGTTGTGTCAGAAACTTTGAGAATGCATCCTCCTGCTTCAATGTAAGTGGTTTCATTAACCTTTTCGGGACGGGCAAATCATACATGTATTTCATACTTGCCAACTCTTCCGGATTTTCCGGAAGATTTTATTTTCATATTTAAAGTGGTAGTAATTATATGCTATTTTTTCCTTTACAATCTTAATTTTTAAATGATATTGATCACCACTATTCTTACAAAAATTAAGCACATATATTAATATGCCTTACTGTCATGGTTGTCAACTTAAGTTTTCTCAAATACAACGTATTTGTTTGCTTAAAATTGAAGTTTGAATTCCATTTTAATACCACTGGGAAAAATAATAATGGAAGGGATTAAAAGTTGGCGGGTATGGTATTTGTACGGAATCTCAGAATCAGTATAGTTAAAAATAGGAAACGGTTGCTTAAGTTTGGGCATGGCTAATTTGACAGATTTATTTTTGATTTGATTTTAAATTTAACACATACAATATTTGAGCTTTAAAAGTGGAACTATGAATTTTTATTTCGAACTAAGAAGTAACCAGTTTGGCTACCAGTTCTATCATAATTTTACCCTGATTATCCACACCCTGAGAATGCATGCAAGACTCCAGTATAAGATTATTCCATCGTGACTTTTGGGCACAGAACAAACCTGTATAAGATGAAGTGGTTGGTGGCGCTTACCGATGTACCCTACATTTCCAGCATGCAAGACTCGCCCGTCTGAAAGAGGTTAAATAATATCATAACTGCCAACTTTTACACATTTGGAGTAAAATGCTATTTCTATTTTTAACGTGGCAGTAAATTGCATGCTTTCTATATATTCCTTGTATTTCTAAACTTAATTTATGATCTTTTTGACAACCAATACTTTTTTTAAAAAAAAATTAATATATATATTAATATATGAATCAGTTCGTAGTACTCCGCATAAGATTTTTCAAAATGCAAAGCATGTTATCTGCTTAAAATTGTAAATTAATTTCCATTTTTCTACCACTGGGGTAAATCCTCCTCGAAAGGTTCAAACGTTGGCAGGTAATAAGCTTTCTGCAAAATATTTTATAGAGAGGCAGACATTTAAAAACCAATGCTTTCAGTGTGTTGGGTGATTTTACCAACATTTTGAAATATTCGACACGGAGAAGTAGAATAGATGTGGCGTTGTATATGAACTTTTAGATCATTTATATGCAGTGGTGTGAACGATAAATTCACATGATTAAAAAGTAGTATATTAAAACTTAAACTTAGGAACCAATAGAATAAATTTTTACAAAAAAGCGTAGAATTTTGGAAGCCCTGCATCACACTGTTACAACAACGACTTACCTGACGCAACTCAACAATTTTGTATCACGCGCAAATCTTTTACGATTTGATATGCAAAGGCTTAAAAATTTGCCTTAAAACCTTATTACAATAAGGTTTAATATACTCTTTAATATATTAAACCTTAATATATTACCTTAATATATTTCACCTAAATATATTACCAACGGTATATATTAATCCTTTAACGGGCCCTTTATTTCTAGTAAAGGTAAATTAAAGTATTTTTGAAATTGAAATTGCTTTAAGAACAGTAATTGATATATAAAAAAAACTCATTTAGTTTATAAAAAGGCCATTTTTTTGGTGGTAAATATATTTAACATGACCTATTAGGAACTTACTGGCTTTTAGTTTTCTTTATTTATAAAATAAATTCCTTAAATGCTACAAACTTCAAAAGGAATTATGTATTTTATAACTTTTATACGTTTTTTAAAAGTGACAAATGGTTACCAATTTTATTCAAACTCACTTCAAGAAAGCTGAAGTTACTGAAAAATGGAAACCTAAATTAAAAGTGGTAAAACATGGTGGTAAGTATACTTACCACGGCCTTCAAAAAGGTTAAACCGCGTTAGGTAAAGGTGAATACTGTCCCTGGCTGGATTATTAGACGCACTATAAGTAAATAATGTAAATTCTTAATTATCAAATGATACAATACAGAATTATTGTTTTTACGCGACTGAAACCGGTTTGCACTTACTTTGCATCAATTGGTTAATAATGTAATGTAATACGTCAAAAATAAATACAAATAAGAAGTAAACACAAAATCTCCTGTATAAAAATCAATTACTTGTATGTTTAAATATAAAAGTATTGCATATAAACTCGTGCAAAACACGCAATTATTAAAAAACTACAGTGCGTCTAATAATTTGGTCTAATTAATATAATAAACAAATATAATATTTAATGTAAAAATTATTCCATATGTATATAATATATTGTCTAAATTTATGCATTCATCTAATTTATATTATATATCGTCTAATTTAATCAATTGATACACGAACGTAAGCAAGCGAAAACCGGCTTCTGTTGCGTAAAAACAATAAAGCTGAATAGTATCTCCTGATAAATAAGATTTTACACAAAATCTTATAGTGCGTCTTATAATTTGGCCAGGGATTGTATTTAGGTTTAGATTAAGCCATGATATATACCTTAATATATTAGCAACCACCTTTGGTGCCCATCTTGGTCGAATTTGAAAACAATCTTTAACAATATATAAACTTTAATAGCAACCAAGCCTAACATACAACACAACTGAGGTTAATTGAATATTCTAATTTTTCAACCCGTTTTCCAATTCTAACTCTTAAATTAGTTTTAAACAATGCATTAGCCGAATATTTTCTCGTTTAGCTGTTGCCCGTGACATTTCTCTCGTGAAAGTACTTTGACTTCAGTTTTAACAATTTTCAAGCCATGCCTGCAATATTATCAATATTGCGGTAAAGTAGAGTATTAATAGATTAAAATATTGCTCACAAACGGCGAGCTCCGACAAAAACAATATGCGTCACCCTATCACCGTTTATGTTAAAAATTTCTTCAGCCATTTTAGAAAAGGTCTGAAATAAATCTATTTACATGTTTCCGAAAGAAGTTTATATTTCCGTAATATTTATTTCTATAAATATTCAACAATATTTAAATTATTACTTCACCCTTTCGCACCGGACGGGACATGTGCTGTCCCAGTCTGGTAAATTTTTGATATTACTGTTGGGACAACATATGTCCCAGTTACTGAAAAATATCCAGGACCGAAAATAACGCCCACTTTGGTCTCCAAACCGATTTTAAGGCCGTCTCATCGCTCTTTGTCCACAAATTTCACACGTCAATCACAACTTGCTCCGGACAGCGAATAAATATTTTCGAGTGGTAGTTTATTAACTGCGACGGAAAAGAGAAAGTACTGGTGGTAGAACTATTTCAATATTATATAATATTTGGAAGGAGTAAATCTATTCTTAGCAATAAACAAATCATGGTTGTTAATTTTTTCTCAGGGAAGAAGTAATTCAATATATAAATTGTATCCGTAAAAAATTTGGTAGCTAAGAATATTTTTTTATTCCCGAAAAAAAAGTTGAAAAGGAAATTTATTTGTTACCAGTTTTTACTCTTTCCCGTCTTCATATATGGGGACTTTCTGGCGTGCTGGTAACAGCATTATTTTAAATTAAAAACTAAATTTATATACTTTGTTAACTTTTGATTAAACTGAAAGTTTTGTATCTTCGCAAATGTTGTTTTAGTTTATCTGTGAATCGTGAAAAAATTATTGTTGACAAGTTGAAATGTGAAAAATTTATTTTTAAACATTCCATTTAGACTTAATTTACTTTTTTAAAATTTATTTATTTAGGTTATGTAGAGTAGCAACACTGGGATAGTGGTGACAAAGGGGATGAATATACTTATTCCACTTTACGCAATATATAATGATGCTGAATACTTTCCAGATCATGAAATATTTAATCCCGAAAGGTAAAAATGCATAATAATTTTCTTGGCGGAGAATGCTATGTATAAAGATGCTATGAAAATGTTAATGAACTGAATGGTGGTTACCGTTTGTGTTGCGTAATTGTTTCACCTCGTTTAAGTAAATTCAAGGGAAATTGAACACTGGTGCATGAAACTTGATTTCTTTCAATTTCTTGATTTTTTAAAAGGGAGTAGATTTCGGACTCTTACGTTTCATTCCGTATGCTCCCGTACGTATGATTTGACGCATGCGTCAATTCCATCAAAATGCACTTTCTCTTGGAAAAAAGTATAAAACTTATATGAATGAAAAAGAGGTTTTTAAAGATTCCTTAATTTAAACAGCGCTAACGTTGAGAAGTAAATAATGTAAATTCATAATTTTCAAACGAAATTATACAACATTATTGTTCTTACGTGACTGAAACCGGTTTGCTCTTGCTTACGCTCGCGCATCAAATGGTTAATATTGTAATGCAATACGTTAAAGATAAATGTAAATAGGAAGTATATACAAAATCTCTTGAATTTTAATGGTTAACCAAGCACAAATGAGGTTAATTGAATATTCTAATTCTTCAAGCCGTTTTCGAATACTATCACTTAAATTAGTTTTAAACAATGCACTGGCCAAATATTTTCTCCTTTTTAGCTGTTGCCTGCGACCATTCCCTCGAGAAAGTACTTGGATTTCAGTTTTAACAATTTTCAAGCCATGCCCGCAATATTATCAATATTGCGGTAAATTATAGTATTAATAGATGCATGCCATTGCTCGTAAAAGGCGAGCTCCGTCACTAAAAATATGCGTCACTCTATCGCCGTTTATGTTCAAAATTTCTTCAGCCATTTCAGAAAAGATCAATAATAAATCTACATACTTGCTCCGTAACGAAGTTTATTGAGTATTGAGTACAGTAAAGTGCGGCGAGCTCTCTGCTTATCGCTTATAGCTCTGCGTTTAGAAGTTTATATTTCGATAAATATTCAACATTATTTAAATTATTACTTAAGACAACCTAACATAATAAATGATAACAGTAGCGTTGCCCATAGATAGAGAAATACGTGAGTTTATGGTGCCACCTGAATACGTGAGTTTATGGTGACCAATTTTTTATCTTATTTTATGAGTTCTATATACTTGCAGCTTATGCGCAGTTAATAAAACTTATTAATTATTTTCGTTTTTCTCTTTGTTTTTATTGTGCTATATATATATATATATATATTATACAGCTTAAGATAGAAATACAATACTTATGAAAATCGAAGATTTCAAGTTGCGACAACGCCACGCTGCTAATGTCACAACTAAACGAATATTGGGAGAAAAATGTTTTAAGATGAAATTAAAAAAAATATTACCCTTCATGAGCGAACTAAAAGGATCAACAAAGAAGGAAAAAAAACATAAACATAAAATAACGTATTAAATATCCCCTTGTGAAAGCACTGGGAAGAAAATTGCAATCAAGCCACCTAAAACGGGGAAATCTTTAAAAGAAATTAAAACGTTCTAGCACATCCACTTAAATTTACTTTGAAATGTTCGCTTGATTCAATCCCTGCTATTTCAAACATGCAAGGATAGATCTTTAATTTTGATAATATATCTTTGAATTAGTGATTGAGTTCATGATGAATAATGTTACATTTTATCGAATAATATTTAATTCTAAATCTGGTAACACTGTTATTTTTGAAAATAAATATAGAATGTGTATATTTTGTTAACTTCTGATTAAACCGAAAGTTTTGTCTCTATGGAAATGTTGTTATAAGTTATCTGTGAATTGGGAAAAATTTAGTGCTGTTGAGTTCTATTTTATAAATCTATTTTAAAGCATTCCATTTAGACTTAATTTCTTTTTTCTTTCTTTCCTTATTTAGGCCCGGTAGAGTAGCTACTGCAGACTACAAATTTGGAGACACTGGGATAGTGGCGACAAAGGGGATGAATCCCACTTTACGCAATGCATTATGATGCTGAACATTTTCCACATCCTGAAATATTTAATAACGAAGGGAAAGACATGGCTAAAAATATATTCGGTTGAGTACGCTATGCATAAAGAATGCTATGTCTTGCTACGAAAACCATAATAATCGGAATTGTGGTTACCGTTCGTGGAACAGTAAATTTTGGCTGCGAATTTGAGTCTGGCAACGATGACGTCAGTCAGTGTTTTCTTATTGAAGAAGTAAGTTCATGTAGGTGTTCAAGTAGTACTGATTACCTATGCTTTTTTCCAGTGCTCTTATTCCTTGCTTTTCATTTCGCTCTTTTGGAGCTTTTTTAGGTGCTTCTGGCGAAAATCATAAATTTTTGAAAACATTTCGCAAGTTTCTTGTATCTGTGACGAAATTGTGTAGCTGTTACACCTCGCTTAAATAAATTCCATGGAAATTGGACACTGTTTTATTAAAATTATGTTTTGTCAAAAGGGAGTAGATTTCACACTCCTACGTTTCATTCCATGGAAAAAGTAACAAACTTACGTGAATGAAAAAGGGTATTTTAAAAATCCCTTAATTTAATCAGGCTATCGTTGTGGAATATTATCTTAACTTCGTCCACAAATCTAAAGCAAACATTTACAATGGAACGGGGATATTATGGAAGTTAAACTTCCTCCAACTACATTGTATAATTGAAGTAAATATGTTCTCTAATTTCAAATAACCAAAAACATTTAGTTTCTAAAGGATCAATTATAATTCGACTACCAAAATTTTAAACTAAAGCATATAATTTTTTTTAAAAATTAAATCAACCGATTGTTGTTACATCATAAGATTCATTTTAACATTTTGTAATAACGAATCCTGCATTTTTATTTTGTGTTGGTGTTTTTCTTGTTCTATTTGAGCACAGCTATTATGTTAATTTGAAGGTAGGTTTAAATAAATAAAAAAAAAACAATTTTTAACAGAAATGGGAAAAGTGCTCGTAGCTTTGTAAGACCAAGCCAACACTACGACTTGTAGGAACGGCTTGAAAGATTTCAAAAAAAGCTTACTCCAAATCTTACGGAAGGAAGCTTACAGAATACAACGTAAATTTCCAAAGTCTGCCGAATGTCTTCAAAACCTGTAGCAAAAGAGCAGAACGGTTTTTCCATTTGAAATTAGCATAACAAACTACTTTATAAAAGGTAAACGCCATAGCTGATATCTTAATCTTATTTATCAGTGTAAGATTCTTATAATGTCACTTGCATCCTTCATCCTTCTAGAACATGATTATCGAATTCCATTTTACTTGTTTCCATATTCATGGTTTCATCTCCACTAAAGCATCCTCAGTACGCTTATTTACCATTCGGCAGAGGACCAAGAAACTGTTTGGGGATGAGATTCGCATTGATGGAGATCAAATTATGCAGGCAAACATATTGCATCATTACAGAATCAAAACTCAATCAACAACAAAAGTACAAAATCTTTGATTTTACTAATTGATATTTATAGATTGTAAAAGTAGTATTAAGTTCAGTGACATTTTTTTACAGGTACCATTGGAGTACTGGAAATTCACATCTTTTCTCAGTGCAAAGTAAAAAACAAACCCCTTGGTTTAGAAAAAAACAATAATTCTCCACAGCAAAAAAATTACTAAAAATGTATTTTGAAGTTACGTGACGCAATGTTTCTTTACGTTATACAATGCAGTGTTTTGAAAGGTAACGCATTTCAAAAGTTCCGCTTTTTGTAAAAGTTCTTTATTTAATAATTAATTTGGGGATTTTTTTTAAAACTTATTTTGCTATGACTCCCAGGAAATAGATCACAAAATTTCCAAAAACGTCGCAGATTACTTTAGATCTTTCATTTGGAAAATTTCAGCAGTGGTAACAGCTAAAATTCAGTATAGAGGAAAATTTTATGTTTGCATAGTATTTGACGTGATAGTGGCACACATAAGAAGCCAGGGTTTGGAAATTGTTTGTTTTAAAAACAACACTGCAAAGGTATATATCAAGGATTACTTTTATTGTAGAAATTCTTTATATGGAAATAAATATTTCATCTTTTTGGAAATGTATTTCATATTCTTTTGAATGGTATACTAACAAATATATCATAAATTAGAGCCGAGAAAAGAGCTGCTAACAACAGTACTTTCATTTGGAGATTTTTTTAGTGGTAGCGAAACAGCCAATTTGGAAATCTTAGACAATTATAATATTTGAAGTAACAGTATTATAAGATTATGAAGTAGTCAGAAACATAAAAGAAATTGTCTTAAGAGTTTGCCAAGAGCGTTAAACATTTAGCATTTAAAAAAAAGGCTGCAAAGGCACATTTCAAAATTACCTTTTTTTCTAGAAATTCTTGATGCATGATTTGCAACATATGTAACCCAAAATAAAAGATATTAAGCATTCTAACTGGGGGTTAATCTATGATATTCTACACACACAAATCAAAGTAATGCTTTATTTGTCTCAAAGACGCGTTCTCACAAAAAAGTGTACACATACAATTTTAAAGAAACCTGAACAATTATAAAATTTCAGAGCATGTAGCATATTGATTACATGCCGACTATTCAAGTTCTATACGTTGATTTTCATCGCTAACAAAGAAGATATTCTCGTAATTGACTCATTACATCTACCAGCTGCAGTTTGTCACAGGTGGATGTAATATAATTATTTTTTCCAAAAGTCAATGACTCGCAGAAACTTTAAAGATTTAAAATTATAATAATTATTATTAATGTATTATTGTGGTAGATAAGATTTTTCTTTTTTTAATGTGAGCGTATTGAACGATGTACCTGACTTGTGGCACTAGTCTATTCATCTGAGATTAAATTGCCAAATTCAACGGGCGAATGCAGTCGATTAACTTATATACAGAACAGTAAAATGTGTGATATATACAAAAAAATGATTTGAATAATAATTGGTAAGATACAAGTGCGAGTACAAGAAATCTGATTAACAGAAAAATTAAGCTATTTGGATAGTCGAAAAAATAGATACATACAAATTTACAACGGCATGAGTAAAAACAAACCGAAAAATTAGTATACAGAACAGAATGTTGTACCTTAAAGATACAGAGCATATATATCGGAGAAAAGCATGTGCCATACCTGCCAACTCTTCCGAAAGATTTTATTTTCATATTTGAAGTGGTAGCAATACTCATGTTATTCCAATTAACTATTTGAATTATTATGATAATTATAAATGAGTTTGACCACCACTACATATAAATAATTACAATAAATATATATAAACATAATAATTCCTGCACTAGCGAATTTCTACAGAATCAAAATATAAATATATTTTTGAATCAAATTGTTTTTCGTTTATTGTTTTACAACCACTCTGAAAATCCATTTTCGGGAAGAGTGAAAGTTGGCAGGTATGATGTGCTTACATATTTACACTTATAAAGAAACTGTTCAACAAACCTAAATGTTACATCTCATTCATAGTTATTGATTTGAACAAATTCTTTCTCACTTATTATGCTCGTTAAATTGGGCGCATTCCTTCGTTTCCAGAATTTTCCGTTGAAACTAATACTTTTCAATTTTACTGAACCATAATAATTACATTGGGAAACAAATTTATTGCTGCATTTACATACAAGTACTTTATCTTACCTAATTCGGGGTTCCATTTCACTAGGAATTGTACTTTCCGCGTTTGTCGGTTTGTCATTCGGCATTCCATTGAATGCTTGGTAGTAGTACATAAAATATCATTTTGAACAAATATCATAATAATCATTTTGAACTTTGTCGGTCAATTTTAGGCATTCTATATAAAGCTATAAAAATCCAGATTTCATACACTGGTAAAAAAAAGCATTCCTGTAAAAATATCAGGACATGGAGGTTGAGGATATGCTTTCTTTGTACTAAAAACGCGTTCTCACAAATGAGAGTGTCCTCATGCAATTGTAAAGAAACCTAAACAAATATACGATTTCTAAGCAGCTAGCATTGGGATTATATGCCGATTCATGTTTCAAGCTTTGAATTCTGCCGCTGACTAAAAATAAACTCTCATTATGTACTCATTACATCTACCAGCTGAAAGTTTCACTGGCGGATGTAATATTTAATTTCAGAAGAGAGTCGAAATAAAAATATATACAGTTTTAAGAAGATAAAAAATATATTAATTAAAATTAATATTTTTCTGTGGTAGACAAACAAATTTCGTTTTCAATATATTTGTAAGTACACATCAATCTACTTTAATAGCTAACCATTATCAATACATTTGTAAAAGAATAATAAGATTGGTGAAAACAAAAATTTTCCAGAGCATACTAAGCACTTATAGGTTAAAAGATAAAATTTTATGTCTTTTGCAATTATTTTGCAAAAGGCAAAAAATTTTACGCGTCGAATTAAATAAAGGCAGTGATAAATCAGATACAGCGCAAAAGCATCAAAAAATGTTTATTATCCTTAATATTAAAAACTATTGATAACTTAACTCCATAGCTTGAATTTCTATCTTGTGTAAGTGTTGTCAACAATGCCGGTATTGCAAGCCATGGTGGCTCAGGGGATAGAGCGCTAACCTTTAAATGAAGTGACCAGAATCCGAGTAATGGCTAGTCGATCCGGCTCGCACAAACCACAGTGCTGACGCTATATATCCTCAGTGGTAGTGGCATACTGGAATGGAGTCCCTTTACCACTAGACTATCCGTGGGTTGTTTTCCTCTTCATGTAACGTAAATGCGTGTTAGTTTGATCCACAATTTCTCCCAATACTTCATTAATGCATATTTGTTTAAACTTATAAAGAAACTATCCAACAAGACTAAACGGTACATCAGATGCATACATATTGAAAGGTATAAATTCTCTTTCACTTATTATACTTGTAAAATGGGGTGCATTTCTTCGCTGCCAGAATTTTCCGTTGATCCAAATAATTTTCAATTTAACGGAACCATAATAATTACATTGGTAAATAAATTTATTGGTGCATTCATATACAAGTACTTACTCTTACCTAATTCTAGGTTCCATTTCACTAGGAATTGTATTTCCCGCGTTTGCCGGTTTGTCATTAGGCATTCCATTGAATGCTTGGTAGTAGTACATGAAATATCATTTAGAAGTAATATCATGATAATCATTTGGAACTTTGTCGGTCAATTTTAGGCATTCTATATAAATCCAGTTTTCATATATTGGTAAAAAAGTATTCTTGTAAAAATATCTAGACATGGAGGTTAAGGCATCACCTTCTACATCAAGAAGCCTCCACACGGTCTTTTATAAGTAGTCCGCGCAGACCGTTAAAAAAGTGACCCAGTTGTGCGCATGAACCCAAAACCTTTTATAAAAGTAATTGAGAGAATTTTATTTTATATATTTGAGAATTGAATCTGTAGTGGTTGAGAAGTGAAGAAGGCAAACCAGTAAATAAAATAAATTTTTAGTCATATATTTACTACCACTTTCTTATTTTAACTATATTCTGCATTAAATGACTCGTTCAGTAAGTGGATATATTTCACAGTGGTCTGATCGGACCACTTATGAAAAACCGTGTGGAGGCTTTCAGTTATAGGAGGCGTTGGTTGAGGGTCCAAAATGTTTCTTTGTGATCAACTGTCATTGTGAAAAGCCGCCGATGAGAATTGAACAGCATATCTTCGCAATGTCAGCACACCACTGATCCCTCATGGCTTCATATATATTTGCAACATATTTAACTCAAAATAAAATATTTAAGGCCTTCTAACGGGGGTTAATCCATCATATTCTACACACACAAATAAAAGTACTGCTTTATTTGTATTAAAAGCGCGTTTCCCACGAAAAAATGTCCACCTACAATTTTAAAGAAACCTAAACATATATATGATCTCAGAGCAGGTAGCTTTTGGATTATATTAGCTATTTGGACGAGTCAAGTTCTATGCGTTGAATTTCACCGCTGATTAAGAATAAATTCTCATAATGTACTCGTTACATCCACCAGCTGAAGTTTTCACTGGCGGATGCACTATTTAATTTCTGAGGATACTGACTTTCAATATAAATGATCATCATCATCATCAGCAACATTTATCTGGGCGCCTGAGGCCGTTACCGGCCTTTTCTGTGAGAGTAGTGGTGGAGGTACCTTTGTAGTGGCACTAGCCCAGCGTTTCTCAACGTTTCAGTATTCGTGGCCCAGTTTTCTATCATAATTTTTATCGCACCCCCCACTTACAGTAAAATTTATACAACAATAATATTTATTGAGTATTTTGAATTTTGTCTTTAAATTATTTTTAACTAACTGCCAAAACAAAAGTAAAGTAAAAGCCAGCAGCAATTGAGATTGTAGAAACTATGTTAGATGATAATTTTTCAAAACAATTGCAGTCCATACCTCTTTCAAAAGATGCTGTTGCTCGTCGAATTGGTGATATAGCTTAAAATGTACAATGTCAGCTTTTCTCGATGTTGCGTGACAAATTATTTTCAATACAGCTCGATGAAGCAGCCGATATTAATAAAGATGCTCATTTACTTGCTTATGTTCGATTTTGTGATAATATGTCAGTAGTAGATCTACTTTTCTGCAAATCGATAGAACTCAAAACGACAGCTCTAGCATTATTTGCTATTTTAAATGATGTTATGAATGCGGCAAACATGGAATGCAAATATTGCATCGGAATATGCAACCATGGAGATCGTTCGATATCCGGAAGGTTCGAAAGTAAGAAATTAAATAACTTGAATCTTCAACTCCTAGGAGTAAATACACATATGTTGGATACGAGAGATAAAGTTAATGCCTTTTGTAGAAAATTGGAATTGCGGAGCAGAAATTTAAAAAATTTAAAGCAACAATGCCTAACAATGTTTGCAAATGTGGATGGTTGTACTAAAATTTACAAGGCTGAGGAAGAACATAAAAAATTTGTTTTTGTAACCATTGAAAATCATTTAGCCATGCTGGTAAAGAATTTTAAAAAGTATTTTCCTGCTGACGACAAACTGATAACAAGTTACGAGTGGGTTAGGAATCCATTTCATAAGACTCCCAAAGGATTCTCAATTGATCAGGAAAAAACTTTCAGAGACTTCACGACAAGTGGAGAAACCAAAATACAATTTAGTAATAAATCACTATTTGAATTTTAGGCAGGAGGATGATTTTTCTGCACTGAAAACAAGAGCATTTCGCATTCTATTACCATTTTCAATATCCTACCTTTGTGAAACTGGAATTTCTGCTGTGGCTTCTTTGAAGACAAAATATAGATCACGGCTAAAAATAGAAATAGAACTGAGAGTGGCTATTTCTAATATTAAGCCTCACCTCAAAAAACTTTGCTCTACAAGACAGGTACAAGGAAGTCACTAAAAATTATTATTATTATTATTTTTTAAATTTATTATATTTTGATTAAGTAAGGTGGGTAAGCCAAAGGTGGCCAGTGGTAGCGTAGCCCTCCCCCAAAGTAAAATTAAATTTATTTTGAATCATAAGATGTTCCTGCTGTTTGGTAAATCTTGTATCTGAGGTGCACGAGGCTGAATTGGAAGATATTTCCTTGAATGGCCTCCATTGTATGACGTGATTTAATTTTTTGCAGTTGTTCTAATTTCCGGGTAAGAAGATATTGTAATTTATATGTGTTTAAATTCCTAGAACTTTGAGTTATGATATGTTTTCTGAAAGTTTATTTCTTTTTCTTTAACCACATTACTTTAATTCGAATTAATCTATCAGATTAATACTTTTAAGTCGTGCAAGTGGCGAGAGAGACCAAATGCATGTTCCCAAGGTGGCCCGACACCGGTGCAACTTTGGGGACACGTGGGCCACCTTCGGAAACAAACGTGAAATCTATAAAAGAGATAATTATAAATCATTACGTAGCAGATTATTTCTCAAAAAGGAATGATTGACTTGAATGTCAATTGATTTATTTCATTTTAAGCAAATGTGGAACTTTAGTATTTTTTTAAATTTTCATTATATTTTGACGTTCTCTGCACTTTAGTAGAGTTTGGCAATATGATGTGGTAGATGGATCATGGGTTGGAGTCCCGATGCAGGAAGTTTGATCAAAAAGTCGTCCACGAAGGCAAGTTTCTCCCAATACTTGATGAAGGAGTTCCCCTGTCTTCTGGATCGGGTTCAAAATTACAAGGCTTCGGAGTTGAACATTGATAATCACAAACTCAATAATTTTGCTTGCTGTTCAACAATGTTTATCACATGTAATAAAATTTCTTTATTGCATACAAAACCTGAATTTTAGGTGCCATTTTTTAGCAAAGTAGGAAATATGACTACCTCGGCATTGTTTATGATCACAAATGCACTGAAGAAATAACTAGTGTGTTTGCATGGTTTTAGCTGATATAAGTAATGAGAAAGGAACAGTGTCTAATTTCTTCATTGCTTTTTCTTTTTAATTACTTAAAAATTTTCACTGAGTTGACAGTTCAAGGAAAAACACATAATTCTCTTTACTCCATCAGTAAATTTTTCATATATTGGTAAAAAAGTATTTCTGTTCAAATATCAGGACATGCAGGTTGAGGGCTCACGATGTCTCCTTTGTGGTCAACTGTCATTGAGAAAAGCCGCCGCTGAGAATTGAACCGCATATCTTCGCAATATCAGCAAACCACTCATCCCTCACGGCTTCATATATATTTGCAATATACATATGTAACTCAAAATAAAATATTTAAAGCATTCAAGTGGTTTATCTATGATATTCTACCCGCACAAATCAAATTAATGCTTTATTTGTACTAAAAACCTGTTCTCACTAAAAAGTGTCCTTATACAATTGTAAAGAAATCTAAACAATTACATACCTGCCAACTTTTAATCCCTTCCATTATCATTTTTCCCAGTGATATTAAAATGGAATTAAAACTTCAATTTTAAGCAAACAAATACGTTGTATTTGAGAAAACTTAAGTTGACAACCATGATGCTTGATGCTTGGTATAAGTGGGATCTCAGTATTTGGCCCGAAGGGCCACCAACTGATTCGTCATATTCTGTTAGGTCGTAAAACTAGTAGTCTTGCTCCTATAAGAAATGAGATAAAGAAAGTAATTCACGGCGGTGAGCCGTGACGTCAGGATAAGTAAAAATCCTGGTAGGAGTGGATCCAAAATTAATTTTGGGTCTCTGGGAGTATAGAACGAAGAAGCTTAATAAGCTCCTCATCCTTCAGCAGTTCTTTCATCTCCTTGAAGAGCTCTATAAATCTGGTGGCGTTGTCGGCAGCTTTCACGGGATGAGATTTCTTCTCTTTCGGCGCTTTTCTGGGTCTTGCTCCGCAGTTGCTCACCGTTGCAGTTGACGCAGATGGCTGGGGTCGTCCTGGGTTTAGTACACTCGTACGAGAAATGTGCTCCGGCGCATTTCATGCTGGCTGGGTTGGATGCTGGGCAGTTTCGTTGCGTGTGTCCGAACTTCTGACAGCGGTAGCACTGAATCTGGTATCTGCCTCCTCTGAAGCGTTCTACTCTCACTGGTTTTCCTAAGACTGAGCTGATGTTTCTGGCGGTGCTGTTCTCTGATTGGATGACCAAAAAAAGTGGAAGGGGCCTAAGCTCCTGATCACTCCTCCTTTTGAGTTGAACTATCTTTTCTGGAAAAAGTCCAAAATCTTTAAGATATTTTTCCAATTCCTGAGAATCGGTATCGATATCCAATCCTCTGATGAGGGTCTTGAGCTTTTTACTCGATGAAGAGTCACTTGATGTTGTAATTGGAGTGGGAGGGTCCACCGCCGCCGGGGCTTTGGTTTCTTTCTCTGCCGGTACTGGGGCCGCTGAGGTAGCGGGAGCTAACACTGGAATCTGGCTGATGGTTTCGCAGTCCGATTCTGGGTCTACTTGCATCGCCGAGTTGACACAAGTTTTGCTTTTCTTTCTCCTCTTTTTCTTTTCGGTGTTGGCCGGAGTTTCTGAAATTTCCATTTCGGCTGAGCTAAGATGTTGTTCCTCAGTCTGGGTGACAACCATGATAGTCACACATATTATTATATGTGCTTAATTTTTGTAAGAATAGTGGTGATTAATATCATTTGAAAATTAAGATTATAAAAGAAAAAAATAGTATATAATTACTACCACTTCTTCCGGAAAATCCGGAAGAGTTAGCAGGTATGCAATTATGGGATTTCAGAATGTTTGTTTGCATTTAGTTTATTTTTAAGTAGTGCTCTTTTCTGGATTTCATATTTAATACTCTACCTATTTGTTAAAACTCTAATTTAAAATTTTTGAATATGTTTGCTGATGTAATTGAACTGTTACGCCCACTTCGAACTTTCGAAGTGCCCCCGGATGCCCCCTTACGGGGGCGGGAAGGGCTTAAGCTTGTTATTGATAATCACAAACTCAATAATTGTGTTTGCTGTTCAACAACGTTTATCAAATGTAATAAAATTTCTTTATTGCATACAAAACCTGAATTTCGGGTGTCATTTTTAGCAAAGTAAGAAATATGGCCACCTAGGCATTGTTTATGATTACAAATGCACTGAAGAAATAACTAGTGTGTTTGCATGGTTTTAGCTGATGTAAGTAATGAGAAAGGAACAGTGTCTAATTTCTTCATTGCTTTTTCTTTTTAATTACTTAAAAATTTTCACTGAGTTGACAGTTCAAGGAAAAACATATCATTTTCTTTACTCAATCAATAATTTGTTTTCAGTGGTATGCATTGATTTGGTTTATTCGATTATTAATAATAATAGCAGTTTAGAGAAAGTGTTAGTAGTCGAAATTTTTATGTTTACATAGTATTTGATGTGATAGTGGCACACATAAGACGCCAGACCTTATAAATTGTTATAAACTTTTAATTTAAGTTTCCATTTTTCAATAACTTCAACTTTCTTGAAGTGGATTTGAATAAAATTGGTAACCATTTGTCACTTTTAAAAAACGTATAAAAGTTATAAAATACATAATTCCTTTTGAAGTTTGTAGCATTTAAGGAATTTATTTTATAAATAAAGAAAAATAAAAATCAGTAAGTTCCTAATAGGTCATGTTAAATATATTTACCACCAAAAAAATGGCGTTTTTGTAAACTAAATGAGTTTTTTTTTTATATCAATTACTGTTATTAAAACAATTTCAATTCCAAAAATACTTTAATTTACCGTTACTAGAAATAAAGGGCCCATTAAAGGGTTAACGTTAAGGCATTTATTTAAAAAAAATTTATTTGGTTTATTTGATTATTAATAATAATAGCAGTTTAAAAAAAGTGTCAGTTTATAGGAATCCCGGAAAACAGAGTAAAGAATACAGTGTATTAGTAGTCGAAAATTTCATGTTTATATAGTTTTTGGCGCGATAGTGGCACATATAAAAAGCCAGGCCTTGTAAATTGATTGTTTTAAAAGCAACATTGCAAAGGTATATATAAAGGATTATTTTTATTGTAGAAATTCTTTATATGGAAATAAATATTTAAATTTTTTGGAATCGTATTTTGTATTCTTTTGAATCGTATACTGAATAACAGATCGTAGAATCATAATTTTTCTGTTTTGTATTAAAGTATGAAATGGCAACTTGCTTTTGAATTATAGTTTCAAAGCAAAAAGGCATTTCATACTCTCATATTCAAACACTTTTCATTCAACTATTCATACTATTGTGGAAGAAACGAGACTTAACGTTTCTTCTGCAACTTATGCAGTATCGAGGCAATTATTAGGTCTACAATAAGGTTTTATTCACGAAAGCACGAGCCTCGTTTTACAGAATGTTGTAGAGTATTTAACTGAATGATAATGTCGCGCGCAGCTTAAAGAGACAGAGCATATATCGTAAAAAGTAACCTGTATTCATATATTTACACTTATAAAGAAACTTCCCAATAAAACTAAACGGTGCATCTGATACATACATATTGAAGGGTATAAATTCTATTTCATTTATTATCCATGTAAAGTTGGGCGCATTTCTTCACTGCCAGAATTTTCCGTTGAACTTTTCAATTTAGCAAAATCATAAGAATTACATTAGGAAACAAATTTATTATAGCAATTTTATACAAGTACTCTATCTTATCTAATTCGGGATTCCATTTCACTAGGAATAGTACTTCCAGCGTTTGCCGGTTTGTCATCAGGCATTCCATTGAATGCTTGGTAGTAGTGCATGAAATACCATTTGGAACTAGTATCATAATAATAATTTGGAATTCTCACGGTCAATTTTAGGCATTCTATATAAAGCTATTAAAATCCAGATTTCATATATTGGTAAAAAAAAGCATTCCTGCAAAAATATCAAGACATGGAGGTTGAGGGTCCACAATGTCTCCCTTGTGGACAACTGTCAGTGTGAAAAGCCGCCACTGAGAATTGAACGGCATATCTTCGCAATATCAGCAAACCACAGATCCCTCACGGCTTCATATATATTTGCAATATATATGTAACTCAGCAATATATATGTAACTCAAAATAAAATATTTAAAGCATTCAAGTGGTCTATGATATTCTACGCGCACAAATCAAATTAATGCTTTATTTGTACGAAAAACCTGTTCTCACTAAGAAGTGTACTTATACAATTGTAAAGAAACCTAAACAATTATGAGGTATCAGAGCAGCTAGCAGTCTGATAATATGCCGAATCAAGTTCTATGCGATGAATTTTGCCGCTGATTAAGAATAACTATCATAATGTGCTTATTACATCTACCAGCTGAAGTTTTCATTGGCGAATGTATTATTTACACCTGTGGTTCCCAACCTTTTGTGGACCATCGCCCCCCTCTTGGGGATGGCTGACACATATCGCCCCTTTCTCTTTTTACTCAAAAAACCATTCTCTGTTGTTTGTGAGCAACCAAACACTGAAAATATGCTAAGTTACTTGATATTAATTTAAATTGTAATGCAAATAAGGAGGCACATTTATCCTGTCATTTTTATTAATTAAAAAAAAATTGTCCATCTTTTTTTTCAAAAAGAAATGATATTTAAAACGGAATAATCAAAACAAAAGTAAATTTTTTTAGAATTCATATTTTAATGTAATCAAGAGAAAGTTAAAACGTTAACAACTAAAATTTGAGAAAAAAAAGAGTGAGAAAGTACATTTTTACCACTTCAATGACTGCCCTGTGCTTGGTGTATTTCAAGTTAAAGCTTGAATGTCAGGTTTCCTGCTCGTCAGATTCAAACGTCAGATTTCCCCTTTGAAGCAAATGTCCAACCTATCTCTTTGCTTTGTGAGCAGCTGGAAGACAGAACTAAACCATCTCTGCACCAAATATGTTGACGGGAACGAGATGAGAAGTGGCTCAGTTTGTTTCCACAATTGTGGATAAGTGGCCATAAGCTTTATCCAAACTAACTCGTAACGGTATTTTTTAAAGATGACTTTAGCCTCACAGTCATACTTCAAAACTAAAAACTCAGTCTACAAAGAGGAAGTGAGCTTATCCACAACTTCAAAAGAGAAAGGACCGAAAATTCAATGTATGGAATTTCTTATTTCATCAAATCTTTAAATCTTGATTCCATAACTGATCAAGGTAATTAGTAAAAATTAAGATTTTATTTTCGAGAATCTCGATATCTGCCATTGAACACTTTTTAAGAGTTGGAAATTGCATTAGCTCTTTGCGACCAATGTTTGGCTTGTAGATATCAAACTTGGTGATGAATGAAGATATGATTCCCTTAGCCTTGATAATGTTCATTTTATTTCCTTGAAGTTTCACGCTGATTTCCTTCATTTTTTCAAAACTATCAGTGAGGTACGCAGCTCCCAACTTGCGTTGCTTCAAACTCTCACTTAAAACAGGATAAGTGGTGTCGAGAAACTCAGTAACCGAATCCAGCAATTCGAAGAAACTGCTCAGTTTCCTTTTGAAAGCCATCTCACAGCTGTATGTAGGAGCAGGAATTCGAAATCTTCATTATTTTCATGGCAAAGTTCTCGGAACAAACGGTTATTAGGAGAATTAGCTTTTATTTTACTGATGCCAGAAATAACCAATTTTTCGCAGCCAAAAGTTAACGATAAATGGCATAATGAATGGGGAGATAACTTCCGGTACTTCTTTTTTACTGTGACCCAGAAACTCGAGTATGACAACCAGACAAGGTTGGAGCACCATCTGGTTGCACAAGCACTTACGTTTGTGAGGGGAATTTCTTTTTCCTCAAAATAATCCTTGACCAATTTAAAAATCGACGATCCCTTTGAATCTGTGTTCAAAGTTCTTGTAAACAACATTTCCTCGTTAATCTCCTCACTCTCATTTATATATCTCATGTAAGCTAAAACAGCTTTGTTATCTATCACAGTTGATTGATCAATCTGCAACGCAAATTTACCTTCTTTCAAAAATTTGATGAGTTTTGATTCAACGTCGGCGGCCATCTCATCAATACGCCTGGAAACAGTATTATTGCTCAGAGGAACAGAGTGGCTTATCAGATTTCCGCCTGCGATACCACAACGTATGACGAAAACGATCCTGCACTTAATTTTTTTTTTAATTTTTAACTATCATAATTCTTTGTCTACACCAGAACCATAAGTTTCATATATATTTTCAATTTCAATCTTAAATAGCTTTTGTTATTAATATTATTAGAATTTTTATCTTTTGAATACTCGTCGCCCCCCTAAGGATTATCGCCCCCTTTGGGGCGATCGCCCCCAGGTTGGGAACCACTGATTTACACCAAAAAAGTTTATTTATCTAATTCGTTGGGCAATTCGTTTATTTAGCAATTCGTAATAGCTCAGATGATTAAAAATTTTATTATTTATAATTAACATTTTAGTGCGGTAGATAAACGATTTTCGTTTTCATCTCTACAAAATAAAGTAAATTTCAACAACAAATCATATAAATTAAAGAATGGTAACTGTTTCGTTATCAATATATTTGAAAGTATACATGAAGCAATTTTATGAGTTAACATTTAACAACATATTTGTGAGAGAAAAAAAATATTAGTGGAAACAAAAATTTTCCGGAGCATGCTAAGCACTTATAGGTAAAACAATAAAATTTTATGTGTTATGCAATTTTTTTACTGTGATAATTCAGAAACAGCGCTGAAGCTTCAAAAATGGACATTATACTTATTATAAAAACTCCAGAGCATGATTTTCTATCTTATGTAAGTGTTAACGACAATGTCGGTACTGCAAGCCATGGTGGCTCATGGGATAGCTCTCTAACTTTTCAATGAAGTGACTTAACACGTTCACGCCTTGTGTTGCGCCTGAAAGCGAGACGGAAAAGAGAAAATACTGGTAGAAGAACTATTTCAATATTAGATAATATTCGGGAGGGGTTAATCTATTCTCAACAATAACAATTCACTGTAAGGAAATTTATCACGGTGAAAAAGCAATTCAATATAAAAATTGTATCTGTAAAAACAATTGGTAGTTATGGATTTTTATTATTCTCGGAAAAAAACTAAAAAATTAAATTTATTTGTTACCAGTTTTTACTCCGGTGCGCTGCCAAGATGAGACAATCTAGCGTGACCCATCGGTGGGTCAACCTGGCGTGAACGTTGTAAACAATTTTACGATTTCAGAGCAGCTACCATTTTGATTATATGCAGGTGAGTCAAGTTCTATGCTTTGAATTTAAATTCAAGACAAAGTAGAAATTCTCATAGTGTGCTCATTGCATCTACCAGCTAAAGTTTTCACTGGCGGATGCAATATTAAGTTTATTGTTGAATTGTAACAACCTTAAGAAGTTAATAGATTAAAATATTTAATAACCATTATTAATATTTTGTTGTGGTAGATAAGAAATTTCATTTCCCATTTTTAATGCTTTATCCAATTAACGCCCAGCGTCATATATTTAGGACAGATCCTTTTTTCAGAGTCATTCGTTGTGGGGAAAACTTTTGTTTGCATTTTCATTTACCTGGGTGAATTAAAAGATTCTCAGATACAAGAATGATTTAGTTATTTCTGATTAGATCTAGAATTATAAGGAGCAAGTTCCTTTTGATCTATCAAAGACTTTTTGAATGCTCTAACAGTAGAAAAACCATTTAATTTCGATAATATATTATACCACTTTTTCTATAAAAACCACTTCTTGTATCATTTCAATATATAAATTCGGGACGAAATGGGTTAATGTGAGCGTATTGATCGAGGCACCTGACTTGTGGCACTAGCCTTTTTATCTGAGATTAAATTGCCAAATTCAACGGGCGAATGCGGTCGAATAACTTATATACAGAACAGTAAAATGTGCGATAGATACAAAAGAAAAAGGATTTGAATAATAATTGATAAGATTCAAGTGCGATTACAAGAAGTCTGAATAACAGAAAAAATAAGCTATTTGGATAGACGAAAAAATAAATATATACAAATTTTCACCGGCATGAGTAAAAACAAAACTGAAGAACTAGTATATACATATTTATAGCGGAGTGAAAAATAGATGATGTAGATCTTAATCAGAGAAGAGAGTAAAAGTTAGGATAGATTACTTTACCTCTCTTCATCCCCTCCCCCCATAATTGGCTTCACAGGTGCACAGAGGAGTAATTTCATCTAGAGGAATAAAAATCTATATATATATATATATATATATATATATATATATATATATATATATATATATATATATATATATATATATATATATATATATATATATATATATATATGTAGTATCTAAAATACTAGCTTTATAAAATTAAAAGAATCTTTTGAGACTAAACTCAAAAAGAATTATATCTATCTGCAAATAAGCTTATCTGGTCTCTAAGAACATTAAATTTCTCTTTCACATACTTAACTTGGCTCTTCGCGTATACATTTAGTCCCGTTGAATAGCGATGAAATCTTTATTTATAAAATGAATCCACCCCGCGCAATAAAAAATCGTAACGAAGCCGAATTCCCATAAAAATCAAGACGTGTTGAGATATTAGTTCATCTCCATCTGGTCTGAAGATGTTCCAGACGCCGGTTCTAACATCTGGGTTATATAGATCACATGACATGAACATATGTTACGTTAAAGAAAGTACACTTATCTTTTAGAAATGAGACTGTAAGCATCTATCCAGGAGCTCTGCTCCGTGTATATATAATTTGTAAATAGATCCTTTATTCTTTTCTCAATAAAAGCATAGAAACTTCATTTGTTGTCATCCTTATAGAAAAGGATATTAAAAATAATTAAAACATGACTGCGAAAATTGGAAACAGCAATATAATGATGAATGAAAAGCCGGCACGATTCTCTCAGCCCGGAACCCCTATGAAATAGCATGTGAATTTAAAGATTATTGCAAGTAATTTTGCTTTGAAGAAATTAACTGGAATTGAGAGATGCAATAAGAAAAGTTTGATGAACTCCCGTATCGGCCCCTTCTCTGCTTGGGACGGAAAGTCGGAGGTTCATTTTGCAAACCCTGAAGCCCGATGGAGATCCGTGGGTGAACTTCGTCGAAGGAGGGATGACCTTATTTACGCCCTGTGTCTTCGCGGAGGTGATAATTTTCGCCGCCTCTGTTCTAAATGCGCCCTAGGAAAAAGACTGACTCTCGCAGGAGAAAATATTGAAGAGTGAAGGAGGAAAGGGACTGACTATTGTGTTTTTTTTTATACTGTGCGCTCGCGTTGTTGAACAGATGAAGATCGGTAAGTTTTGAAAATAATTTTGTTGAACTAAAAATGATAGTTTTATTACAATACTGAAGATAGTTATAAATAGAAATTATATTTTATTATGGAGTGTGTTGCAATTTTAAAAAGTATATAGAGTGTGTTGGTATTTTAAAAATGTAATACTTTGATTTTATTTTCATTTGATTTTGATTTTCATTTCTCTTATTGCAAAAATAAGTATCTTATTTTAAGTTATTGACATAATTATTGTTGTGAAAAATGGCATATCTATGGAAACTAGTTAAATCGGAACTGGTAATTTTAGCGAACGAATTAGAATTAGATGTAAATGAAAATAACACAGTTCCAGAGATAAGAAATAAAACTGTAACGCAAGATAATTATGACGAATCTATAACTAAAGAAATAGTTAATAGAATTTTAGAAGAAAAACGGGAAAAATCAGAATTACAACTTTTAAGAGAAAAGATTTTAAGTCTAGAAAATAATGACAAAGATGTATCCTATTTAGGTAAACTAGTAAAAGCTGATTTAATTGTTTTGGCAGATGAGTTAGGAATATTAGTAAGTGATACCGAACCAGTTTCCGAAATCAGGAAAAAAATAATATCAGATGAGAATTACAATGAGGGGTTAACCAAAGAAATTGTAAGTCGTATAGTAGAAGAAAAGAAAGAAATGCAAGAATTACAAATTTTAAAGGCTAAAAATCAAGAACTTGAACTTTATAAATTAACTTTTCAAAGTAATGATAAGGAAACACGTTCAAGTGTAAATTCATCTAATGTAAACATTTCCTTAATGAGATTGTCACAACCGTTTGACCCTCATAAAGATGAGATATTTTTGTATTTAAAAAATTTCGAAACTAAGGCCAAATTGGCTAACATTCCCGAAACCGAATATGTTGTTTATTTATTGAATATGTTACCCCATGATATTGTTAACCAACTAACACGGGAACCGGGTGAATTGGCTCATGATTATTCACATATAAAAACCTTATTATTAAAAAGGTATAAACTTAATCCAGAGCAATTAAAATTTAAATTCTTTTCAACTCATAAAAAATCTCAAGACTCTTGGCGCGATTTTTGCAACGAAATATCTGCTTACTTTAATGATTGGCTAGCTGAGCTTAAGATAGAATCATTTGAAGAATTGAAGGAATTAATTATTGCTAACCAAATCAAAACTAGAGTACCAAATGAAGTAAAGCAGCATTTTCTTGATACATGGAATTCTATGAATAGTTCTTTAAATTTGGCAGAAAAACTAGATGAATTTGAATCTTTAAGAATCGGTATAAATAAACAGACAGGTACGAAACCAAAACAATTTTCTCCTACTTTGCAGAGACGCGCTACATATAATGCACCACAAGTAAAAAGAAATTTTTTAAATAATTATCAGAGTGGTCCCGGACAGTTCAGATACCAGACTGATCAACAGCATTATATGGGACGAAATTTTAATTACCCATATAGGGCTGGTTTCAATCAGTATAGTAATCAGTCTAAATATAATAGTAATGAAATGAAACGATCAACTGAAAAAACTCACCACGGAACTGTTTCTGATAAATCTTCCCGAAACAAATATGACAAAAAGAGTGAAAATTATAATGATAAGTCTTCTCAAAACAAATGTAACAAAAATGTTGGAAATGGTGTTGAAAATGGTATTAATGATCAATGACAATTAAATTCTTTATATTTTTGTGATATGATTATGTCGAGAAGTGATGGCACAAAAATTGAAATTCCGGCCCTTTGTGATACTGGAGGAACAATATCAATTGTTCCCTCAAAATTATTAAAAAATATTAACTATAGAAAAATTGAAGAAAGAGATAAGGTGCCATTGCAACAAACACAAGGCACAATTAATGATTTTGATTTAATTGAAATAGATGTTTGTATCGGTAAATTGACAAATAAAATTAAAATGTATAGTATTAATACGAATTTGAATTATTGTTTGCTATCACTACCTGACATGTACGTATTTAATATTAAATTAGATTTTGATAAAAGAATTGTTATTCAAGGTGAAAATGAACTAAAATGCTCTAAAAATATTGTAACTCATTCAATGTGTTGTCTCAGTGTAGTTAAGGATAGTCATTGCTCATCACCAACGAGTAAATATTCTAAATCTAAATCACTTGAATCTGTGGATTGTAATTCACCACAGGAAATAGTAGATAAGAGACTATCCTTATTAAGAGAAAAATATAATGATATTTTTAGTGAGGATAGGTATGATGTTGGACTCATAAGATTAGAGCCTCAGAAGGTTATTCTTACTTCTGAATTGCCAATATCTTTACGTCCATATCGTTGCTCTCCTCAAGATAATATAGAGATTGAGACACAAATTAAAAAGTTGTTAGAAAATGATATTATTAAACCTTCACATAGTCCCTATTCAGCCCCTGTAACGATGGTTACTAGAAAAGATGAGGGAAAAAGAAATAGACTTTGCATAGATTTTAGACGATTAAATTTAGTAACAAAATCAGATGCTGAACCAATTCCTCGAATTGATGATGTTCTTGATGACTTAACGAATGCAAAATATTATTCTAAAGTGGATTTATGTTCAGGTTTTTGGCATTTAAAAATTAGAGATTGTGACACTGAAAAATTTGCGATGACCACTAATTTTGGCTTATATGAGTGGGTAAGACTCCCTTTTGGTTGGAAGAACAGCCCAAGTATATTTCAGCGAGCTATTCGCCAAAT
Source organism: Parasteatoda tepidariorum (assembly GCF_982258835.1). Taxonomy (NCBI): domain Eukaryota; kingdom Metazoa; phylum Arthropoda; class Arachnida; order Araneae; family Theridiidae; genus Parasteatoda; species Parasteatoda tepidariorum. Next base: position 12,817,811 of record NC_141759.1, read on the forward strand.
ACTACAAAAACATAATATTAAATTTGTTAAAAATTTCTTTGATGATATTATAAATTATAGTAGTTCTCTTGAAGAGCATTTAGCTCATTTAGAAAAAATTTTCGAAATTTGTAGGTTCTTCTTCTTCTTCTTCTTCTTGCTTGAGCTTGTCAGATATGTGGCACCTCTGCACATGTTGCATTTTGTACCATACTCCAAGCCCAATTTTTCCTAGTTCCATTGTCTCGGGTCGCCTACTTTATTAATATAGTCTGACAGTCCCTTAATGGAATTAAGGTGAAGCTCTTTAGGATATGGATTGCCTAAGGTAGTGAGGCGCGTAAGGGCGAGGGCATCACATTCGTATAGGATGTGATGTGCTGATTCTACCTCTTCACGGCATTTCCGACATATTGGTTCTTGTTCGAAAAGTCCCAATCTATGTAGATGTTTCCTGAAATGATAATGCCCAGTGATGAAGCCTACAATTGTTTGAATCTTCAATCTTGGGAGCCTAAGAATTTCAGAAGCAATTTTTGCAGAAGGGCTGCTGATCATGCTTTTAGCATGTTTTTGTCCAGGAGAATTGCGCCAAACTTTGTTCATCTCCTGTTTTTCCCATTTTAGGACAGCCTTCTTTGTAGTCTTCATATTGATTCCACAGAAGGGTTCCGTTCCTATTGGATTGAAAGAGGATCCCTGTTTTGCGAGTTCATCAGCTCTTTCATTACCATCAATTCCCATATGCCCTGGTACCCAAATAAGAAGGATTTTATTCCTTTTTGCCAGTTCTATTAGGAGATTCTTGCATTCCAGAACAATTTTTGATTTTACTTGAAATGAGTAAAGAGCCATCAAGGCTGCTTGACTGTCGCTGAAAATAAGAATCCGCTTACAATGGTAGCCTTTCTTAATATTTATCTGCAGACAGTTTACAATAGCAAGTACCTCCGCCTGAAAGATAGTAGCATACTCCCCAAGACCTTCAAAAAGGTTGAATCTTGGTGACAAGCCACAGACACCCAGTCCTGAGAGGTTACCTTTCTTTGATCCATCGGTATACCAGATTAGATCATCATTTTTTGTATCGATCGTGTTGTTATCCCATTCTTCTCTGGTAGGAAAAACTACTTCAAATGGTCTTTCAAACACGTACTTTCTCTCCATGCAGTCAGAAGGCATAAGGAGAGTTGGATGGTAAATTTTCTTAGTAATACTGGTATGACCTCCAGAAGAGGGCTTGTCATACCATTGATATTGCAATTTCATTCTATATGCAGTCATTCTGGCAGAGCTGCACATGAAGATATCTAAAGGAGTCAGGTCCAGAATTGCCTCAAGTGCTCTGGTAGGGGCCGTGGACATTGCACCTGTGATACACAAGCAGGCTAGTCTTTGCAGACTTCCCAGCTTATCCTTCACAGTTTTCTGTTCCACTTTACACCACCATATCACTGAAGCATATGTGAAAGCAGGCCTGACAATTGCTGTGTACATCCAAAACATCATTTTTAGTTGTAATCCCCAGTTTTTACCAAGCATGCGTCTGCACATCATTATGCATTTTTTTGCTTGATTGATTTTGTAATCAACATGTTTATTCCAGGTGAGTTTTTGGTCAAGAATTAAGCCTAAAAATTTCACCTCAGAGGCAATATTGATTTCAACGTTAAAAAGTTTTGGGATAAAAAAGCCTTCCCTTTTTATTTTACGAGTGAATGGTACTAGATTGGTCTTCTGTGGATTTATGTCCAGATTCCTCTCCCTGCACCATTTGCTTACATAACTTAGAGCGTTTTGCATAAGTTGGCAAGTTATGTGAAAATCTTTGCCAAGGATGAGTATGACAATGTCATCCGCATATCCCTGGGTATAGTAGCCTGTATTATTTAGATGTTTGATTAGGCTATTTACAACCAGATTCCAAAGTAATGGTGATAGTACACCTCCTTGTGGACAGCCTCTGGTTGTTTTCTTTTCTAATGTCTCGTTGAAGATATTCATTTGAATGGCTCTATCCATAAGTAGGGACTTAATCCATAAACATAAAGTTTGGTCTATCCCTGTTTCCCTTAAGGCATTAAGGATGGATGGGTGAGAGGTATTATCAAAAGCACCCTGAATATCTAGGAAGGTGGCCAATGCAATTTCCTTTCTTTCCAGGGTGTCTTCAATCTTAGATACTAGCTTGTGTAAGGCTGTCTCTGTAGATTTACCAGGTTGGTAGGCAAACTGTAGATTATGCAAGGGGTTATTGCTACCCAGGTAATCCCTAATATGCCTATCAATAATTTTCTCCATAATTTTAAGAAAGAATGAAGATAAGCTAATTGGTCTGAAAGACTTAGCCTGGTCATAGTTACTTTTGCCAGGTTTAGGAATGTAAACAATCCTGGTCTTTTGCCATAGCTTTGGAATATGTCCCAGTGCCAGACTGGCTCTGTAAATTCTGGTTAACACAGGGATGATAGGGTCTCCTGCCTTTTGGATCATTACAGGAATTATTCCATCAGGTCCAGGGCTTTTAAGTGGTTTGAAGGTGGAGATAGCCCACCTGACATTGTTTTGATTGATAACGTTCTTAGCATAGGTCCATTGATTTCTTTGTATTCTTTTTACAGATCCAATGAAATGCTGTCCTTCATTGCTATCCATATCAATGGCTCCTGGAAAGTGAGTTTTGGCCATAACTTCCATTATCTCTTTTCCAGTGGTAGCAAAGTTGCCATCCTCATCCTTTAAGGTGCCAACCATTATGGGTTCATCCCTTCTAAGGATTCTCTGGAGTCTAGCTCCTTCAGAGGTAGAATTTACCTCTTCACAGAACTTTCTCCAGGATTCTTGTTTGCTTTTCCTGACATTTTTGTTATAGTTGGTGAGGGCTCTTTTATAATTGTCCCACTCACCATGTTTCTTTGCTTTATTAAAGAGTTTTCTAACATTTGCCCTTTCAGTTTCCTAGGAGTTGTTCCACCAAGGACATTGGGGCTTTGCTCTTTTGGTACGTATTGGGCAATTTTTATTGTATGAACCTAGAATTTCGTTCTGCAGAGTTTCTGCTGCAATTTCTAGATCATAATTATCTCTAATATAATTTTCTCCCATTTGAGTCAGCCCCATGATATCATCTTGGAATTTCTTCCAATTTGTTCTCATGGGGTCTCTGAAGCAGCGATCAATATTTATATTGGAGTTTATTTCAAAATGGATATTTTGATGGTCGGAACCTGATGGTCTCCCATCTACTTTCCATTTCGTGATATTTTTACTAATAGCCGGTGTTGCTATAGTAATGTCAATTACTTCAGAACGATTAGAAGTTATAAAGGTAGGGTCATTGCCTTTATTCAAAATATCTAAATTGTAATTAAGAATAAATTCTAAAAGACACTCACCTCTTTTATTTGTGTCTGTGCTGCCCCATACAGTATGGTGAGCATTGCAGTCCAGCCCTAAGACTACCTGCAAGCTGTTTTCTGCACAAAACTGCAGGAGTTTGTGCAGTGTTTGGTCAGGTGGAGCCTTCTCTTCATAGGGTAGGTAGACTGAGCAAAAAACAATTTCTCGGTCTCTTCCCTCTATGTTGAGTCTGACTTTCACTGCTGTTAAATCCCTATGAATAAAATCTGTTAGAGGTAGAACCTTAATATCTTTATCTATTAGGATACATGTTCTAGCTTCACTATTAAGATTATAAATGAGCTTACCTTTTGTTCCTTTGAGGCCACTGATTTTTCCCCTGACAAGCCAAGGTTCTTGGATCAGGGCCAGGTGAAAATCCTCATCAAGAAATTTCTTGGTGAGGTTTGTGGTGCCACTTCTACTGTGGTGGATGTTGGCTTGAAGAACCTTCACCCCCATCGTTTTTGGAAGGTTTGTCTAGGACTTTGGCTTGAACTTGGTGAAGTCCGATATAAAATTTATATCCCCTTTTGCCAAGTGTAGCCGCGTCCAGTTCAGGCACGCTAAGGACGATGGTCTGTCCTGATGGTTCATTCTTCCGATGAAGTATGTTCCATTCGGTTGGAGTAAGCCCACCATTTTGTGCCTCAATCTTTCTCAGAACCTCTTTGGATTCCAGTTTACTACAGACTTTCGGCAGTTTAGCAATGATCTTAGTAGTTCTGACAAGTTTCCTTGCCTCTCCTACCAAGAGAGTTTGCTCCTGCCATGGGTTTATCTCAACTACAATCTGTTCCAGCCACTTAGAGCTCCCCAGATCTGCACAATTGATGATAAGTGCCCCATTTTCTAGTCTGCAAGAAAGAAAAGTGGGGACAAAACCCTCTTCATTTCTAGAAATTTTTTCAGTTATCAAGAACTCAAGGTCTAGGGCCTGTTCTTCGGATAAGCGCTCAAGAGGATGTCCTTCAAGAATCACAGCCATTTTAACTGCGGTTAGAGCTTCCTTAAAGGTTATACCTTCAGGTCCTTCTTTCCTGGCAGCCTTTGGGGCTACATCTTGTTCCATCCTTTGGCTTTGTCTTTTCTCGCCTCTCTGCTTTCGTTTGGGTTTTTCTACCCAGGTACCCTCAGCCATCTTCTTTTCTCGGGCAAGTTTCTTTTTCTGTGCACCAGATAGTCTTTTTTTAAGTTTGATCCCATCCATGGAGGCAGTCATGCTATTAATAGCTTCCTGCCCCACTTGAGATGTTGATTGGGTAGAGGTCATTTCTACCTCTTTTGATGAAGGGTTCATTTTATCTCCTTCAGTTGGTTTTTCCCTAGTTTCCTTTTCTTTTGCAGAAAGGTCTACTTTGGGATTTTCACCTGCAAATGCAGTAATTTGAGTTGTATTTTTGTCATTTTAAGCCATAAATTACCTCAAATAAAAAGCTCAGGTAAAGAAAGTCAGCCCAGCATTGCCTGAGTTACTGGGTAAGGCAATTACTCTAGATGTTCGCCAGTCAAACTAGAGGCTCCGTTAAGACACTATAACCGCAGTGCCATTCACCCAAGGCACGGGTCGCGTAACACCTGGGTTACGGGAGTTGGTTCGCGACCTCCTATTTGTTATTCAGAGGCTATCCTGTCAGTGCTACAGGACATTCGGCTATCCACCACCTGCCGTCGCGCCTGGTAGCCGCTCAAGCCTCAGGAATTTGTAGGTTAGAAAATATCAAGTTAAAAGGTTCTAAGTGTGATTTTTGTAAAACAAGTATTAAGTTTTTGGGTTATGAAATTTCCGAAGGTAAATGTTCTCCTAATGATGCAAATATAGAAACAATTAAAAAACTTCTGCCTCCTCATAACGTCAAGTCATTACAAAGGTTCTTAGGTTCGATTAATGTTTATCATCGTTTTATTCAAAATTACGCAAAGTTAAGATTGCCGTTAAATAAATTACTTAAAAAAGATGCTAAGTTCGTTTGGTCTGAAGACTGTCAAAAATCATTCGAAGAGTTAAAAAACGCGTTAATTTCCAAACCAGTTTTATGTCTTTTCAACCCACAAAGAAAATGTCATTTGTATGTAGATGCTTCTGGTGAGGCTATAGGTGCAGTCCTTAACCCTTTCGCGCCGACTGTCACAAATACGTGACAGCAAAAAACCGTATCAATCAGGGTAAGAAGATAAAACTGGTAATCAAAGTATTTCTTTAGCAGTTTATTTGTGGGCGGAGTTATAATTTTTTGATTTATTTAATTCACCATTACTTTGTTCAAAATAAAACTATTTAGTTATACTTTGAATTATCATTGATTATATATATGATTAAACTAACAATAATAAAGATAAAAGCAAAGTAAGTCTGTAAAATTAGTAACGACTACATTTAAGTTACCATTTTTTATTTAATTGCAACTTGTTTCTGATTTTGTACGAATGGTTTTCTGAATCACCCGTCCCCAAGAGGTTAAACAAGAGCACCCGGATGGAACACAACATCCAATATCATTCCATTCGAGGCAATTAAGAACTTATGAGAAAAATTATTCAATTACTGAGTTAGAATATTTAGCAATAGTAGATGCTCTTGATAAATATCAACATTATCTTCATGGAACACCTTTCACCATACATACAGATCACGCAGCTCTAGTTTGGTTGAGAAATGTGAAACATCTGACCGGTAGATTATTTAGATGGTCTTTAAAGTTATCAATGTATGAATATGAGATAAAATATAAAAAAGGAAGTACTAATTATGAGGCAGATATGCTCTCTAGAAATAAAATTTCTCACCATAATTGCTATTCAACACATTTAATTCAAAAAGAAAAATTAATTGAACATCAAAGGCTTGATAATGTAAATAATCCTAATTTTAAGAAAATTAATGATGTTTTAACTGTTAGTAAAAAGGGTTTAATTAAAATTGTAGTTCCCTTTTCCTTAAGAGAAGAATTAATTTCAAAAGTACATGAAGAATATGGTCACCCAGGTGTAAAGAAAATGTTAAGCATTATTTCCCCATACTATTATTGGTCAGATATTATTAAGGACATTAGTAATTATGTTAAGCACTGTGAAACTTGTCAGTTTAATAAGATCTCACACTTGAAAAAATACGGTTTGTTACAGTCAATGCCACCCTGCAAAGAACCTTTTGAGTTAATATCACTGGATTCTGTAGGTGGTTTTAACTATTATAACTCTTCTAAAAAATATTTGAACATTGTAATTGAACATTGTACCAGATATATCTGGGCTTTTTGTAGCAAAAATATTACATCAGAAGTGTACTCGAATTTGTTGAAGCCTTTATTTACATCCTATGCCCCAAAGGCTTTATTAACTGATAGGAACCCAGCCTTTACTTCTAGTCGATTTAAGAAATTTTTGAGAAATCATAATGTAAAACAGTTGCTGACAACTAGTCACCATCCACAATGTAATGGAAAATCAGAAAGGGTAGGACAATCAATAGTTACTAGATTAAAATGTAAAGTAAATAACTTTTCTAAAAAGATTCCTTGGACTAAATTTCTTGAACAAGTTGTGTCTGAATATAATAATACTCCTCATGCTGTTACAACTTTTCCACCTGCTTATTTATTGTTTGGCTCCTTGCCTTTTGATTCCCCTATTGATCAACCTTTATACCCCCCAGTCGAAAAAGCCAGAGAAATAGCTTTCGAAAAAACCAAGGAACGTCATTTGAAAAATAAACTTAGATATGATTTAAAATTTAAAAATGCAGATTTTAAAGAAGGAGATTTGGTAATAATGGAAGAATATAAATACCCTAACACTAGAAAATTAACTTCTCCTTATTCAGGCCCTTACACTATATTAAGGAAACTTTCTAATGTAAACTTTGAGATAGATAAATATAATAATCAAACTGAAATCGTTCACTCTTCCAAATTAAGATATTTTTATCCAGTTGAAGAATTTCATTTAACACCAGAAGGTGAAAATTAAGAGTACATTTTATGTAAATTTTAGTCAATTTCTGTTATGATATTTTTGTAATTTTCCTATAAGGAAAATTCGAATTTTGTAATTTATTAAAAATGATACTGAACTGTTATCAATAATATTAATAAGAAGAATTATTCAAGGAAAAATTGTGAATTTGTTATACATTAAGACTAAGTTTGAACTGTCATATATATTGCTGATGATGAGAAGAAATATTACCCCTTTTCTGGAAGATCCGACCCTTAATTAGTGAAAACCAGCGTAGTGTTTACCCATACCTGAGATAACAGATTATGTGGACGAAGCTTTATCTTTTCTTTTGTCTTTGTGGAAATATTAAACCACAAATGCATATAATTGATGATGACACACTTAAGGTTGCCAGGATCATCCATAACTGGAAATTTCGTTTGGAATTGTATTTTTCTTTATTTTATATTTTGATGTTTGTA